>NW_028182181.1:942500-1042500 GCF_964271855.1 Acomys minous | reverse complement strand
GGCCTCAAACTCACAACAACCCACCTGTCTCTGCCTCCCGAGTGCTGGGATGAAAGAAAAGCGTGTGCCACCACCGCCTGGCTACTGAAAGATTCTGAACTAGTTGTTTTCCCCCTGTCATTATGGTTAATTTAAAAGTTTATTTTCAATTTAAAATATTTATTCATTATTATGTGTACAGTGCTCCATCTGCCTGCGTGTATGCCTGCACGCCAGAGGAGGACGTTAGATCAAATTATAGATGGCTGTGAGCCACCGTGTGCTCGCTGGGAACGCAACTCAGGACCTCTGGAGGGGCAGTCAGTGCTCTTAACCTCTGAGCCACCTCTCCATCCAGCTCTTAATTTTTGTTTTTCGTTTTCAGAGAGCGAGTTAAGCCTTTATGTGGTTTGTCTTTTCATGGAGCAGCGAGGGAACTGTGTAGATCAGAAGAGGCTTCCCTATAATTCTGTACATGCACATTGGGGTTAAGTTCTGAAACCAGAACTTAAAGAAGCCAGCTCGGTGTGGTCCTGTAGGCCTTGAATCCCATAGCTCTGAAGGCAGAGGCAGGTGAAACTCTGTGAGCTGGAGGCAGGCCTCATCTTGTTAGGGATTTCAATGGTTCCACGTGGGGTACGGAGACTACACTATATAAAGGACCAGTTTACCCTTGATAGATAGCTGAATAAAGACTTAAATATGTACTTGGAAAAACCAAACACAGAAGTCCACCTGTCTCTGCTGTGATTACATGAGGAAACTATGATGCTTGGCCTCCATTTGTCTTTCTGTCTGTGTATCTTACTTATCTAAGGTTTGTGGAGATAGACTCTCTCTCTCTCTCTCTCTCTCTCTCTCTCTCTGCCCCCCTCTAGCTGTCTTTGAAACTGATGTGTAGATGACCTAAGGTTGGAACTCCCAGGACTACCTAGAAACTTTCTTGGAGATATGGAGCTGAAAGGACCAGCATGGTGGCACACGCCATTCATCCCAGCACTTGGGAGGCAGGGGTAGGTGGATCTCTGTGAGTTTGAGACCAGCCTGGTCTAAAAACAGAGTTCCAGGACACCCAAGGCTACCCAGAGAAACCCTGTCTCAAAAAACCAATATAAATAAGTAAATAAATAAATGAAATTAAAGGAAGCAGGGCCTGGTGGTGCATGCCAGGACAATTAATTATATCTGCTTTATTTTATTTTTTTTCTTATGACTAATGCCATGAAAAATTTAAATATTCAGTGCATTGCTGCCACCAGGCCTGGCTCTTTCCTTTCTTCCTTCCTTTCCTCCTCCTCCTCCTCTTCCTTCTTCTCCTTCTAATATATATATTTTTTCGAGCCAAGGTTTCTCTGTTTTAGCCTTGGCCTTCCTGGACTCACTTTGTAGACCAGGCTGGCCTTGAACTCACAGCGATCCGTCTGCCGCTGCCTCCTGAGTGCTGGGATTAAAGGCATGCGACATCACGCCCGCCTTTATTCCCGGCGCTTGGGAGGCAGAGGCCGCTGGGTCTCCGTGAGTTCCAGGACAGCCATAGCTGTTGCACAAAGAAACCCTGTCTCGAAAAGCCACAAAAAGAAATAAAAAGAAACGAAATAAAAGTAAAAAATGCCTCAGGAGGGGTTAAAAGCACTGGCTGCTCTTCCAAAAGTCCTGAGAGGCAAGCAGAACACTCCACTCTTAATCCAGAAATTAATCAGTAACAGAAAGAGAGAAAAACAAAATGAAAGGCCCCAGCTGAGAGGGAGGTCTGGTGTGGCTCCTGTGGTCTCATTTTTAAAAGAGCAAAATAGGGCTCAATGGAAATCTGGCGTGTTCCATGGGTAGATGGGGACCTGGAGGATCTAAACTAGAAATGGTTTGTTAAAGTGTACAGATGTGATTCTTCTAAGACTTATATACAGCCCAGCATGCATACGAACACACACACATCTTTAAAGATAAATAACAAAACAACCGATTCTGTCTTTATAAATGCACTCATTGTAGATTTTCTTGTTTCATCGCGCGCGCGCGCGTGTGTGTGTGTGTATGTGAGTGTGTGTGTGTCTGTGTGTGTGTATGTGCTGAGTGATCAGTCACAGTCTCTAGCTATGACCACTGCCTCTGACGTGCTGAGATTGGTTTTTGACCCCGTTCTTCCTTCTTTCCTTCCTACCTATCTCACTCTCAGCAGCCATTTCTTTCCTCTTCAAGAGGACTGCTTCCTGAAAACCTTAAATAAGTCACTTCTAGGTCATGCTAGAGGGGACTAGGATGGACCCCAAACCATTTCACATAAATAGTACCCTGAACGATAAGAAAAGGCATCGGCTGCTCTGTCTTTTAGTCTCGTTGCTCTCCTGTTTATGATAGAGCCTGTATGTGAACCTATACATTTCTTTCCCCTGTAAATTATATTCCAAAACAAATGACCGCTTGTAGTGGTCTTTTGTTGTTGTTGTTGTTGTTAATTGTTTGTTGGTTGCTTGGTTATTTACTTTTTTTCTTCTTCTCTTTTTTATTGAAAGGGTGGGTATACTTTCTATATCAGGAGAAAGAGCCTCCTCACACAATTCTCTCTCTCTCTCTCTCTCTCTCTCTCTCTCTCTCTCTCTCTCTCCCCCTCCCCCCTCTCGTGCTAGGTATAGAATCACGCTGATTTTCTGGGCTGGTTATAGAGTCACTGCTGCATTGATAATAAATAGATTCAGTACTGACTGATGACTAATAAACATTAGAAGGGAGCTGGCACTACCTAGACCAGTCTGCCTGACTCTGCTGTGATCCAACGAGGGAACTATGAGGATTGGTATCCATTTGTCTGTCTGTGTGTGTATTATCTATCTATTTATCTATCTATCCATCTATCTATCTATCTATGTTTGTATGTATGTATGTATCTAACATTTATGTATTTATGTATTAGTATACTACGGAGAATACACTAAATAAAGGACATGTTTGTACTTTTTAAATAGTTGAGTAAAGAATTATATATTTAGCCAGGCATGGTGGCACATGCCTTTAATTCTATCTGTCTTTTTATCTATCTATCTATCTATCTATCTATCTATCTATGTATCTATCTATCATCGATAGATGATACTTACTTACTTATCTACTTACACAGTGTTTAAATTATTTTGGAGACAGAGTCTCTCTATGTAATCCTGTCTGTCTTGAAATTCGCTGTGTATACTGACCTAGTTTGGATCTAGAACTTTTCTTGGGTTAAAGAAATTGTAGTTTTTTGTTTGCTTGCTTGCTTGCTTGCTTGCTTGTTTGTTTGTTCCCAGACAAGGTTTCTCATGTAGCCTTGCCTTTCCTGGACTTGCAAGTGCAAGTGATTCTCTTGCCTCTGTCTCCCAACTGCTGGGATTAAAGGCAAAGAAAAACAAACCCAAAAACAAAGCTAGGCATGTCATGGTGGTGCAGGCCTTTAATGTCAGCACTCAGGAGGCAGAGGCAGGCATATCGCTGTGACTTTAAGGCCAGCCTGGTCTACAAAGTGAGCCGAGGACTGGATAGCCAACGCTACACAGAGAAACCCTGTCTCTGGGCGGAGGGTGTGGGGGTGGTGGTAGTGGGAGACAGAAACAAAGCAAAACAAAACACCAAAACTTAACTGTCACACCTGCCTGGTGGAGAGGGAGAGCCCTGCCCACCTCCTCCATGTCAGGTGCCAGTAGTGGAGTGGCGGGGCCAATATTGCCCTTCTCATGGTATCATCCATGGAGCATCACAGCGCCCGGATGACGGTGTCTTGTTCTCATAAATTACACTCTTTTCTGTGTGACAGCGCCTCAGCATTTAAACCAAAGAGAGCATTACGCAAAATGCAATGGAGCCGGGTGGTGTTGGCGCATGCATGCCTGTTGTCTCAGAACATGGGAGGCAGAGGCAGGCATGAGCTCCAGGGCAGTCAGAGCTGTTACACAGAGAAACCCTGTCTTGAAAACCACAAAAAGAAATAAAATAAAACGAAGTAAAATTAAAAAATGCCTCAGGAGGGGTTAAAACACTGGCTGCTCTTCCAAATGTCCTAAGAGGCAAGCAGAACACTCCACACTTAATCCAGAAATCAATCTAAAACAGAAAGAGAGAAAAACAAAATGAAAGGCCCCAGCAGAGAGGGAGGTCTGGTGTGCCTCCTGTGGTCTCATTTTTAAGAGAGCAAAATAGGGCTCAATGGAAATCTGGCGTGTTCCATGGGTAGATGGGGACCTGGAGGATCTAAACTAGAAATGGTTTGTTAACGTGTACATATGTGATTCTTCTAAGACTTATATACACCCTAGCGTGCATGCGAATACACACACATCTTTAAAGATAAATAACAAAACAACCAATTCTCTCTTTGTAACTGCACTCATTGGAGCTTTTCTTGTGTCATCGTGTTTGTGTGTGTGTGTGTGTGTGTGTGTGTGTGTGTGTGTGTGTGTGTGTGTGTGCTTGCGCACGCAAGAACGAGCATGCATGGGTGTTAATAATTAATCCTCAGCTGGTTGATCATTCACAGTCTCTAGCTATGACCACCGCCTCTGACGTGCTGAGATTGGTTTTAGACCCCCTTCTTCCTTCTTTCCTTCCTACCTATCTCACTCCCAGCACCCATTTCTTTCCTCTTCCAGAAATGGACTGCTTCCTGATGTCACCTTAAGTCAGTCACTTCTAGGTTTCTAGGTCATGCTAGAGGGGACTAGGAAGGACCCCAAACCATTTTACATAAATAGTACCCTGAACGATAAGAACAGGCATTGGCTGCTCTGTCTTTTGGTCTCGTTGGTCTCCTGTTTATGTTTGAGCCTGTATGTGAACCCACACATTTCTTTTCCCTGTAAATTATATTCCAAAACAAATGACTGCTTGCAGTGGATTTGCTTTTGTTGTTGTTGTTGTTATTTGTTTGTTTGTTTATTGGTTGGTTGGTTATTTATTTTATTTTTTTCTTCTCCTTTTTATTGAAAGGGTATACTTTCTATATCAGGAGAGAGAGCCTCCTCACACAATTCTCTCTCTCTCTCTCTCTCTCTCTCTCTCTCTCTCTCTCTCTCTCTCTCACACACACACACACACACACACACACACACACGTGTGAATTGGATTTATGTCCCTGCCATCTAGAGGGATGATAAACACAGAGATCACTTTTGAAGAATTTCTTTTCTGTGTGGCTGGGCCTTAGAATTCAAACAAAAGGAACCATCTCATAGGTCTGCTGTTGTTCCTTAGTCTAATTTTGTTTGGTTTTGGTTTTTGGAGACAGGGTTTCTCTATGTAGCCTTGGCTGTCCTGGACTCACTGTGTAGACCAAGCTGGCCTCAAACTCACAAAGATACATCTGTCTCTGCCTCCCGATTGCTGGGATTAAAGAAAAGCGAGTGCCACCAAAGCCTGGCTACTGAAAGATTCTGAACTAGTCTGAACTAGGTTTTTTTTTTCCCCTGTCATTATTATTACTTTAAAAGTTTATTTTCAGTTTAAAAAAATATGTCTTTATTTATTATTTTGTATACAGTGCTCTCTCTACCTGCTTAGTACGCCTGCCTGTCAGAGGAAGACATTAGATCACATTATAGATGGTTGTGAGCCACTGTGTGCTCGCTGGGAATGCAACTCAGGACCTCTGGAGGAGCAGTCAGTGCTCTTAACCTCTGAGCCACCTCTCCAGCTCTTATTTTTTTATTTATTTATTTATTTATTTATTTATTTATTTATGTTGCTGTTGTTTGTTTTGTTTTAAGACGGTGAGTTAAAACATTTATGTGGTTTGTCTGTTCATGGAGCAAGGGGGACTGTGCAGATCAGCAGAGGCTACCCTATCATTTGGCACATGCAAATTGGGTTAAAGTTCTGAAACCAGAACTTAAAGAAGCCAGCTGTGTGGTCCTGTATGTCTTTAATCCCATAGCTCTGAAGGTAGAGGCAGGTGAAACTCTGTGAGCTGGAGGCAGGCCTCATCTAGTTAGGGATTTCCAAGGTTACATAGGGTATGGGGAATAGTTTATCGTTTCTAAGTAGTTGAGTAAAGAATTAAATACTTGTTCAAAAGAATTAAATATTTACCTTATAAGATAAATAAATGAGCCAGGCGTGGTGGCGCACGCCTTTAATCCCAGCACTTGGGAGGCAGAGGCAGGCGGATCGCTGTGAGTTCGAGGCCAGCCTGGTCTACAAAGTGAGTCCAGGATGGCCAAGGCTACACAGAGAAACCCTGTCTCGAAAAACCAAAAAAAAATAACAATAATAAAATTAAAAAATTATATATATATATATATATATATATATATATATATATATATATATATATATATATAAATGAAGGCTACACAGAGAAACCCTGTCTCACAGAAAGCAAAGCAAACAAGCTTTGGGTTTTGGTTCCACATAGGTTGTTATTTCTTCATTTATCTAGCTAGCTAGCTAGTTAGTTAGTTAGCTAGTTAGTTAATTTTGTTTTTCAGGCAGGGTTTGCTTGTAATAGCCATGACTGTCATGCAACTTTCTCTGTAGACCAGTATGGGCTGGAAACAGAGATTGCCCTGTATCTGGATTTGCAGTGTTGGAATTTCGTTTTGTTTTGTTTCGTTTCTGTGCAGCAGTCAAGGGTTTCTCTGTGTAGTAGTCCTGGCCATCTTGGAACTCACTCTGTAGAGCAGGCCGAACTCACACTGAGCGAGCTATTCCCTGTCTTCTGCCTGCCAAATGTTGGAATTGTTTTGCTTTTTGGGTGGGAGGGGTTCGAGACAGGGTCTCTCTGTGTGGCCTTGGCTGCCCCAGACTCGCTCTGTAGACCAGGCTGGCCTGCCTGGAAGTCACAGCGCTTAGCCAGCCTGCCTGCCCGCCTCTGCCTCCCGAGCGCTGGGATGGATGGCGGGCGGGCACGGGTGGGCGCCACCAAGCCCGGCTACGTGTTGGATTTCTGTTTTGTTTTCTGTTTTCTGTAAAGTCAAGGTTCCCTCTGTGTAGTCGTGGCTGTCCTGGAAGTCACTCGGTAGACCAAACTGGACACAGACTCAGAGGTTCACTTGCCCTCACCTCCCAAGGGCTGCAATTTTGTGTTTGTGTGTAGGTGTTTGCTTGTTTTCAGGGGTAGCGTTTCGATGCAACAGCCCTGGCTGTCGCGCAGCTTGCTCTGCAGACCAGTCTGCCATTTTGCTTTGGTTTGTCTTTTCTGTGCAGTGAAGGGCTTTACGTTTAGAGTCAGTTTTGGTGCAGGCACGCAGGGGCCATACCTAATATGCCGTGGCTTTCTCAGAACCCTCTCTGTGTATGCCAGGCTCGCCTCCGATTCGGAGCGACCCACCAGCCTCTGGCCCCCAAGTGCCGGGATGGGAGCCGTGGGCCGCCCCAGACGGGCTCGAATTCTATCAATATCTGCTTGGGTTGAGTGAAAAAGGATCTGAAGGTCATCATCACTCCTCCCTCAGCCTTTGGCCTTATGCCAGAAAGGGTGGGTAACTGAACTTCTCATCTCTTGATTACCTTCCAGTGACACCTTAGTTTCTCCTTGGAGGTGGAGAGGCCTCCGTGGCCGATGTGGAAAGTCCGCCGTTTTCAAGTGTCACAGGGAAACGCTCATTTGGTTTTTGGTCCCCCCTCCCCCTTCCCCTTCCCCTTCCCCCGACAGGGTTTCTCTGAGTAGTAGCCTTGGCTGTCCTGGAATCACATTGTAGACCAGTCTGGCCTCAAACTCACAGTGATCTGCCTGCCCCTCCCTGCCTCAGCAGTGAGTGCTGGGATTAAAGGTGTGTGCCACCACCACGCCCAGATGGTTTTTGTTTTGTTTCGTTTCGTTTTAAGAGATGGTGCCAGTCTCTTTATGTAGCCTTTATTGTCTCAGAATTCACTGGGTTTTTTGTTTTTTTTTTTTTTTCTTTTTGAAGATTTCTTGACTATTACGTATACAGTGCTCTGCCTGCATGTACATACACCGGCATGAATTATGTTCATACTTTTATTCATTCATTCATTCTTTCATTTATTTTGTACTCATCTCTACGGTTGTTTATTTATTTATTTTTTGTTTTGTTGTTGTTGTTTCTGTTTTTTGAGACAGGGATTCTGCGTAGGCTTGGCTGTCCTGGACTCACTTTGTAGACTAGGCTGGCCTTAAACTCACAGCAATCTGCCTGACTCTCCTGGGATAAAAGAAAGCCCTGCGCCGCCACCCCCTGGCTTTCAGTTATTTCTTTGAGTCAAGGTCTCTCCCTCTCCCTCTCCCTGTCCCTCTCCCTCTCCCTCCCTCCCCCCTCTCTCCCTACCCCCGGCACTCCCACCCCACTGTATGCCTGTAGTGCTGAGTATAGTAGAATCATACTGTTTTTGTGGACTGGTTAGAGTCACTGCTGCATTACTAATAAATAGAATCAGTACTGATGACTAATAAACATTGGTCTCCATTTGTCTGTCTGTGCCTCCCCTATCTATCTATCTATCTATCTATCTATCTATCTGTCTGTCTATCTATCTATTATCTTTGTATTTATGTATTAGTGTAGTACGGAGGCTACACTAAATAGAGGACTAGTTTATCCTTTATAAATAGCTGAGTAATGAATTAAATATTTAGCTTGTGTGGCCTCTGTTTTATCACGCGTGAATTATGTTCATGCTTATATGTATTTAATTTGTATATTTTTTAAAAAGATATTTGTTTGGCTGAGCATCAGTTGCACACGCCTTTAATCCCAGCACTCGGGAGGCAGAGGCAGGCGGATCGCTGTGAGCTCCAGGCCAGCCTGGTCTACAAAGTGAGTCCAGGACAGCCAAAGCTACACAGAAAAAAACCTCTTTTAAGAAACAAAACAAAGCAAAAAGACAGAGAAGGCTGCTGCTTCCATATTGGTGAGGTCAGACGCCATGACGGTTGCCGTCCACATGGGGGCTTCATTATGGCAATGTCAAGAGCCAAACTTTGTTTGAACTTTGACTTGCACATTCCACACGGTGGGGGATGGGGAAGAGAGAGAAACGAACACACACACACACACACACACACACACACACACACACCCATCACTCTCAGAGAGACGGGGGGGGGGGGTGGGGGGGATTTTGAAAATAAAATGAAGACACACAGAAAAAGAAATATGTGATAGATAAACAGTATAAAAAAACGAGAAGGAATACAAAACGAAAATTACTAAATTCAAGAAATCAAATTGGAGCCGGGCGTGGTGGCGCATGCCTTTAATCCCAGCACTCAGGAGGCAGAGGCAGGCGGATCGATGTGAGTTCAAGGCCAGCCTGGTCTACAAAGCAAGTCCAGGACAGCCAAGGCTACACAGAGAAAGCCTGTCTCACAAAACCAAAAAAAAAATAAATAAATAAATAAAAATTTTAAAAAAAAGAAAAAGAAAAAAAGAAAAAAAAAAAAAAGAAATCAAATTTGCCCTGGTAGTTCATTGCTTTAATCCATGCACTGTGAAGGAAGATCTCTGACTTCTAAGTCAGACCAGGGTACACATAAGCATACAGGTGAGTGATCTCACATCAGTGCACCACAGAAGAATCTTGAAGAATCAGACAAATCAGAAGATAGTGACTGGTTGCATCAATGTATAGTCGGGAATTTTTTTCCTTTCCTTTCCTCTTTCTTTTTTCTTTTTCTTTTTGCGATTCACTGAGTTGTAAGAGATTTGAGTGTTCATGGAACACAGAGGCAGGACAATGAGGGCCTGTCTAATGAGCTGCTTTCTCCCCCCTCCCCACCCAGCAAACACTGCCCCCCCCCCCGCACCCCATGTATTTTTGTGCACACAGTCTGAGATATTTAATTCTTTTTTTCACCTTCCTTCCTTCCTTCCTTCCTTTTTTTGTTTTTGTTTTTTCCTTCTTTCTTTCTTCTGGGCTTGTGTGGCCCCTGTTTTATCACACATGAATAATGTTTGTAATTTTATTTATTTATTTTTTTACTTTTATTTTTTTATTTAATGTCTCTTCGGTTGTTTCTTTTTTCTTTTTTCTTTTCTTTTTTGGTTTTGGCTTTTGGAGACAGGGTTTCTCTGTGTAGCCTTGGCTGTCCTGGAATCACTTTGTAGACCTGCCTGGCCTTGAATTCACAGCAGTCCACCTGCGTCTGCTTCCTGAGTGCTGGAATTAAAGAAAGGCATGGGCCACCACCGCTTGGCTTTCAGTAATTTCTTCAAGTCAAGATCTCTCTCTGTCTCTGTCTCTGTCTCTGTCTCTGTCTCTGTCTCTCTCTCTCTCTCTCTCTCTCTCTCTCTCTCTCTCTCTAGTGCTGGGTATAGAATCACACTGATTTTGTGGACTGGTTAAAGAGTCACTGCTGCATTACTAATACATAGAAGTGATACTAATTGTTAATAAACATTCTAGCCAACACTACGTAGAACAGGCTGCCTGACTCTGCCGTGATCAAATGAGGGAACTATGAGAATTGGTCTCCATTTGTCTGTCTGTGTGTCTGTAATCATCTATCTATATATCACCTATGTATTTGCTTGCTTGCTTGCTTACTTATCTACTAAGTTATTTTGGAGATAGTGTCTCTCTATGTATTCCTGCCCGTCTTGGAAATCATTGTGCATACTGACCTAGGTTGGAGCTAGACCTTTTCTTGGGGTTAAAGAAATTGTAGTTTTTTGTTTGCTTGTTTGTTTCCTGACAGGGTTTCTCATGTAGCCTTGGCTTGCTTTCGAGACCAGGCTGGCCTCCAACTCACAGCGATCCTCTTGGCTTTGCCTCCCAAGTGCTGGGATTAGAGGTGTGGTAGTCTTATTTCAGGTTTTAGTTACAACTAATGTAATGAAAAATAAAGTGATCAGTTCCTTGCTGCTCTGCCTTAGGGTCTCCCTGACCCTAAGGTTTTTGTTTTTGTTTTGTTGTTGTTGTTGTTGCTGTTTTATTTTTTTACTTTTACTTCTCTCTCTCTCTCTCTCTCTCTCTCTCTCTCTCTCTCTGCAAATCCATATTTCATGTCTTCCCTTTTAAATGATTTCTTTATCTGTGTGTCTATTGTTGTTGTTGTTTAGTGTTTTTTGTTTCCTTTTGTTTGAGACAGGGCTTCTCTGTTGTAGACAAAGATCTGCTAGTCTCTTTTGCCTCTGCCTCCTGAGTGCTGGGGTTAATTACAACTAATGACATGAAAATTAAAATGATTAATTCATTGCTGCTCTGTCTGTCTTAGGCAAGGTCTCCCTGATCCCTAACCATATGGTTTTTGTATTTTTACTTTTGCTTTTTTTTTTCCTTTTTCTTTCTCTGTAAATCCATAGTTCATTTCTCCTTATTTTCTTCTTATTGTTTTTATGTTCATCGGTTTGTTGTTGTTGGTTTTTTTGGTTTGTTTTTCTGTCCTTTTTGTTTTGATTTTGCATGCAAGTATGTCTGCGTGAGGCTGTCTGATTTCTCTGGAACTGCCCTGTGGGGGCAAGCCTCATGGATGGTTGTTCCACCGCCTTTACCTAAGTTGGGGGTGGGGGGAGGGGAAGCCACGGCCTAGGGTGCTTCCAAAGCCGTGGGCTCCATCCTCTTAGTACTGCATGCACTTAATCCATGCATGCCTGTCATGTCAGCACCCAGCAGCTGGAAAGAGAAGATCATCTCTAGCACCATTGGACTGGTGCTTTAATTTGCACTAACTCTGTATTTAGTCTGAGACCAGAAGTTGGGGCTGGGTGGGAACAGCATTAGCAGCAACAGCAGACACAACAAAGGAGGGACCCCAAGCGGTGAAGTGTTTTCAAAAGGAGCCTCCCTCCCTAACTGATTTGCCACTAACTGATTTGTCAGGCAGGTCACTTTCGATCTCTTTCACTTGGGCCTCCCTGTTAGAGAAGGAAGGTTTCCCCTGTTTTCACAGCTCTCTGTTTATTCTACTTTCACTTTGTATGGCCTGAGGGGTTGGCCCAGTTAGGGTTTGGGTTAGCTACTCATCAGAGTCTAAGGTTCAATCATAGTTTGTATGAGCAATCATAAAGGATGAGGGTATCAGACCCCACATGGTCATTTACACACACACACACACACACACACACACACAGAGAGAGAGAGAGAGAGAGAGAGAGAGAGAGAGAGAGAGAGAGAGAGAGAGAGAGCTACTTTATAAAATCAAATTGAATGGACAATAAAGTAACAGGGAATTAAAAACACACGGGTTTTCAATCCCAGCACTCTGGAAGCAGATGCAGGTAGATCTCTGTTAGTTAGAGCCCAGCCTGGTTTACAAAGTCAGTCCAAGACAGCCAAGGCTACACAGAGAAAACCTGCCTCAAAAACAAAAACAAAAACAAAAACAAAAACAAAAAAACCCAACCAACCAACCAAACCAGACAGGCTTGTTTATGATGGGCATGGCTGTCTTTGAACTTTCACTGTAGGCCAGTCTGGCCTGGAAACAGAGATTGGCCTGCTTTTGCCTTTCCCGTTTGGTAATTTGGTTTTGTTTTGTTTTGGTTATGTGTTCAAGAGTGGCCACTCACTGACCACTCTCAGACACCAGACTCATATGGATGGAAGTGTATGTGAACACTGGGGGGGGGAGACAAAAACAGAAACAAAGCTGGGTGTGGTGGTGCAGGCCTTTAATCCCAGCATTCAGGAAGCAGAGCCAGGCAGATCTTTATAAGTTTGAGGTGGGCCCGGTCTACAGACTGAGTCCAAGACAGGACAGCCAAGGCTACACAGAGAAACCCTGTTTTGGGGGGGGGGGAAGACACACACACAAACATACAGATTTACAGGCCAGAACAATGCCTATTCCTTTCAAAGGAAAAAAAGCAAAAGTTGAAGGTTACCCTTTGACCTTGTGTCAAAAAGGGTGGGTGAGGCTGCTGCTTGACTGCTTATCTCTTAATTATCTTCCAGTTACACCCTACTTCTCCTTGGAGGTGGAGGTCGAGCAGCCTTCATGGCTGGCTGATGTGAAAGTCGGGCATTTTCATGTTTCACAGGAAAACTCTCATTTGTTTGCTGTTTGTTTGGATTTTCACAGATAGGGTCAATCTCTTTATGTAGCCTTTATTGTCTCTGAATTCACTATTTAGGGCAGACTAGCCACCTGAATTCACAGTCTATCTGTCTCCCTCTGACTCCCAATGGACATTCATAAGGCCCTATGGATAGCTCACCTTCTTTACACCCTGAACTCCAGACAGACATGTTATTTTACACAGGGTTTCTCTCTCTCTCTCTCTCTCTCTCTCTCTCTCTCTCTCTCTCTCTCTCTCTCTCTCTCTCTCCTTCCCCCTTCATGCTTCCCCCCTCCCTGCCCCCCCCTCCCGTGTGTGTGTGTGTGTGTGTGTGTGTGTGTGTGTGTGTGAGGGCTACACAAAAAAACTAGCTCTCAAAGAAGCCAAAACTAACTAAATAAGTCTGCCTGAGACACAGGAAAAGTTCCAGACCAGTCAATTCTATTTGTGTTTTCTGTTGTAATTAGCGAAAATAAAATGATCAGGTTCTCAATTCATGGCTACTCTGCCTTAGGGTCTCTCTAACCATATGTCTCTTTCTTTATCTTTTTGCCTGTTTGTAAGCCCATGTTTCATTGCTTATTCTTTATTAATGATTCAGTAAATTTTATGTGCATTTTTGGGTTGTTGCTTTATTTGTCCTGTTTTTCCCCATCCATGTCATAATTTTTATCTAAAAGCGAGCGCCACAGCGTCTGGATGATGGTGCATTTTTCTTATAAGTTATACTCCTTTCTGTGTGACAGCACCTCAGCATTTAAACCAAAGAGAGCATTAAGAGACATAAAATAGCGGCGCACGCCTTTACTCCGGGCGCTTGGGAGGCAGAGGCCGGTGGATCTCCGTGAGTTCCAGGACAGCCAGAGCTGTTGCACAGAGAACCCCTGTCTCGAAAAACCACAAACATAAAAAATAAAAATAACAAAAATAAAAATGCGTCAGGGTTGAAGAGCACTGGCTGCTCTTGGGAAGGTATAGCCTTCAGTTCCCAGCAGCCACGTGGTGGCTCACAACCATTTATAAGGAGACCTGGCGCCCTCTCCTGGCCCGCAGGTGGAGATGCAGGCAGAACATTGCATACTTAATGCAGAACTCAGTGGAAATGTGTGGCCTGTTCCATGGGTAGATAGATGGGCACCTGTAGGCTGTAAACTAGGTAATGGTTGGTTAAAGTTTAGATGTCAGATTCTTTTTTTTTTGTTTTTTTTCCTTTTTTTCTTTTTTGGCTTTTCGAGACAGGGTCTCTCTGTGTTAGCCTTGGATGTCCTGGACTCGCTTTGTAGACCAGTCTGGCTAGCCCTGAATTTTTACAGCGATCCACGTGCCTCTGCCTCCCGAGTGCTGGGATTAAAGGCATGCACCACCATACCTTACCCGGCAGATGTGTGTGGGATTCTTTTAAGATTTTTTTATGTTTGTTTGTTTTTCTGTTGTTGTTTTTCGAGACAGGGTTTCTCTGTGTAGCCTTTGCCATCCTGGACTCACTTTGTAGACCAGGCTGGCCCTTGAACTCATAGCACCCCTTTCTTTCCTCTTCCAGAAATGGACTGCTTCCTGATTTCAGCTTAAGACAGTCACACTTCTAGGTCATGGTAGAGGGGACTAGGAAGGACTCCAACCATTTCACATAAATAGTACCCTGAACGATAAGAACAGGCATCGGCTGCTCTGCCTTTTGATCTATCCAGTCTCTTGTGCATGTTTGGGCTTCTATGGGAACCCACACATTTCTTTCTACCATAAATTATATTCCAAAACAAATGTGAGTTTGTAGTATTGTTTTTTTTTACACTTTTAATTTAAAGGGTACTTTCTAGGTCAGGGGTGAGAGGCTCCTCACAATCCCCCCCCCGCGCCCCCCGCCACCGGCTCGCCACGGCCCCGGCCCTCCGCTCCGCCCCCTGCCCCCCACCCCGTGTGAATTGGATTTAAGTCTCTGCCATCTAGAGGGATGGTAAACACAGAGAACAGAGAAGATCACTTCGGAAGATTTTTTCCCCCTGTGTGGCGGTGCCTCAGAATTCAAACGAAAGAGAGCATGAAGACAAAGCAAATGGGACTAGAGAGATGGATCGTTGGTGAGGAGCACTGTCAGCTCTTCCAAAGGACCTGGGCTGGATTCCCAACACCCACACGGCAGCTCACAACTGTCTGTAACGCCACTACCAAGGGATCTGACACATTCATACCGAGTGATGCACAGAAAAAAATTAAAATAAGGCCAGGCGGTGGTGGCGCACACCAATAATCCCAGCACTTGGGAGGAAGAGGCAGTCGGATTGCTGTAAATTTTAGGACAGCCTGGTCTACAAAAGCAAGTAAGTCCAGGACAGTCAAGGCTACACAGAGAAACCCTAACGTGAAAAACGAATCCCTTGCCCCCCACCCCCCAAAAAAAAGAAATAGAAAAAAAAATAAAATGAAATAAAGGCAAATAAAATGAAAGGAACCGTCTCAGAGGTCTGGTGTAGCTCCTCGGTCTAATTTTTTTTTTGTTTCTTTTGGTTTGGTTTTGGTTTTGGTTCCAGAAGACAGCGTTTCTTTATGGAACCTTAGCTGTCCTGGACCCGCTGTGTAAACGAGGCTGGCCTCAAACTCACAACAACCCACCTGTCTCTGCCTCCCAAGTGCTGGGATGAAAGAAAAGCGTGTGCCACCACCGCCTGGCTACTGAAAGATTCTGAACTAGTTTTTTTCCCCCTGTCATTATGGTTAATTTAAAAGTTTATTTTCAATTTAAAATATTTATTCATTATTATGTGTACAGTGCTCCATCTGCCTGCGTGTATGCCTGCACGCCAGAGGAGGACGTTAGATCAAATTATAGATGGCTGTGAGCCACCGTGTGCTCGCTGGGAACGCAACTCAGGACCGCTGGAGGGGCAGTCAGTGCTCTTAACCTCTGAGCCACCTCTCCATCCAGCTCTTAATTTTTGTTTTTCGTTTTCAGAGAGCGAGTTAAGCCTTTATGTGGTTTGTCTTTTCATGGAGCAGCGAGGGAACTGTGTAGATCAGAAGAGGCTTCCCTATAATTCTGTACATGCACATTGGGGTTAAGTTCTGAAACCAGAACTAAAAGAAGCCAGCTCGGTGTGGTCCTGTAGGCCTTGAATCCCATAGCTCTGAAGGCAGAGGCAGGTGAAACTCTGTGAGCTGGAGGCAGGCCTCATCTTGTTAGGGATTTCAATGGTTCCACGTGGGGTACGGAGACTACACTATATAAAGGACCAGTTTACCCTTGATAGATAGCTGAATAAAGACTTAAATATGTACTTGGAAAAACCAAACACAGAAGTCCACCTGTCTCTGCTGTGATTACATGAGGAAACTATGATGCTTGGCCTCCATTTGTCTTTCTGTCTGTGTATCTTACTTATCTAAGGTTTGTGGAGATAGACTCTCTCTCTCTCTCTCTCTCTCTCTCTCTCTCTCTCTCTCTCTCTCTCTCTCTCTGCCCCCCTCTAGCTGTCTTTGAAACTGATGTGTAGATGACCTAAGGTTGGAACTCCCAGGACTACCTAGAAACTTTCTTGGAGATAAAGAGCTGAAAGGACCAGCATGGTGGCACACGCCATTCATCCCAGCACTTGGGAGGCAGGGGTAGGTGGATCTCTGTGAGTTTAGACCAGCCTGGTCTAAAAACAGAGTTCCAGGACACCCAAGGCTACCCAGAGAAACCCTGTCTCAAAAAACCAATATAAATAAGTAAATAAATAAATTAAATTAAAGGAAGCAGGGCCTGGTGGTGCATGCCAGGACAATTAATTATATCTGCTTTATTTTATTTTTTTTCTTATGACTAATGCCATGAAAAATTTAAATATTCAGTGCATTGCTGCCACCAGGCCTGGCTCTTTCCTTTCTTCCTTCCTTTCCTCCTCCTCCTCCTCTTCCTTCTTCTCCTTCTAATATATATATTTTTTCGAGCCAAGGTTTCTCTGTTTTAGCCTTGGCCTTCCTGGACTCACTTTGTAGACCAGGCTGGCCTTGAACTCACAGCGATCCGTCTGCCGCTGCCTCCTGAGTGCTGGGATTAAAGGCATGCGACATCACGCCCGCCTTTACTCCAGGCGCTTGGGAGGCAGAGGCCGCTGGTCCCCGTGAGTTCCAGGACAGTCATAGCTGTTGCACAAAGAAACCCTGTCTCGAAAAGCCACAAAAAGAAATAAAAAGAAACGAAATAAAAGTAAAAAATGCCTCAGGAGGGGTTAAAAGCACTGGCTGCTCTTCCAAAAGTCCTGAGAGGCAAGCAGAACACTCCACTCTTAATCCAGAAATTAATCAGAAACAGAAAGAGAGAAAAACAAAATGAAAGGCCCCAGCTGAGAGGGAGGTCTGGTGTGGCTCCTGTGGTCTCATTTTTAAAAGAGCAAAATAGGGCTCAATGGAAATCTGGCGTGTTCCATGGGTAGATGGGGACCTGGAGGATCTAAACTAGAAATGGTTTGTTAAAGTGTACATATGTGATTCTTCTAAGACTTATATACAGCCCAGCATGCATACGAACACACACACATCTTTAAAGATAAATAACAAAACAACCGATTCTGTCTTTGTAAATGCACTCATTGTAGATTTTCTTGTTTCATCGCGCGCGCGCGCGTGTGTGTGTGTATGTGAGTGTGTGTGTGTCTGTGTGTGTGTATGTGCTGAGTGATCAGTCACAGTCTCTAGCTATGACCACTGCCTCTGACGTGCTGAGATTGGTTTTTGACCCCGTTCTTCCTTCTTTCCTTCCTACCTATCTCACTCTCAGCAGCCATTTCTTTCCTCTTCAAGAGGACTGCTTCCTGAAAACCTTAAATAAGTCACTTCTAGGTCATGCTAGAGGGGACTAGGATGGACCCCAAACCATTTCACATAAATAGTACCCTGAACGATAAGAAAAGGCATCGGCTGCTCTGTCTTTTAGTCTCGTTGCTCTCCTGTTTATGATAGAGCCTGTATGTGAACCTATACATTTCTTTCCCCTGTAAATTATATTCCAAAACAAATGACCGCTTGTAGTGGTCTTTTGTTGTTGTTGTTGTTGTTAATTGTTTGTTGGTTGCTTGGTTATTTACTTTTTTTCTTCTTCTCTTTTTTATTGAAAGGGTGGGTATACTTTCTATATCAGGAGAAAGAGCCTCCTCACACAATTCTCTCTCTCTCTCTCTCTCTCTCTCTCTCTCTCTCTCTCTCTCTCTCTCTCCCCCTCCCCCCTCTCGTGCTAGGTATAGAATCACGCTGATTTTCTGGGCTGGTTATAGAGTCACTGCTGCATTGATAATAAATAGATTCAGTACTGACTGATGACTAATAAACATTAGAAGGGAGCTGGCACTACCTAGACCAGTCTGCCTGACTCTGCTGTGATCCAACGAGGGAACTATGAGGATTGGTATCCATTTGTCTGTCTGTGTGTGTATTATCTATCTATTTATCTATCTATCCATCTATCTATCTATCTATGTTTGTATGTATGTATGTATCTAACATTTATGTATTTATGTATTAGTATACTACGGAGAATACACTAAATAAAGGACATGATTGTCCTTTTTAAATAGTTGAGTAAAGAATTATATATTTAGCCAGGCATGGTGGCACATGCCTTTAATTCTATCTTTCTTTTTATCTATCTATCTATCTATCTATCTATCTATCTATGTATCTATCTATCATCGATAGATGATACTTACTTACTTATCTACTTACACAGTGTTTAAATTATTTTGGAGACAGAGTCTCTCTATGTAATCCTGTCTGTCTTGAAATTCGCTGTGTATACTGACCTAGTTTGGATCTAGAACTTTTCTTGGGTTAAAGAAATTGTAGTTTTTTGTTTGCTTGCTTGCTTGCTTGCTTGCTTGTTTGTTTGTTCCCAGACAAGGTTTCTCATGTAGCCTTGCCTTTCCTGGACTTGCAAGTGCAAGTGATTCTCTTGCCTCTGTCTCCCAACTGCTGGGATTAAAGGCAAAGAAAAACAAACCCAAAAACAAAGCTAGGCATGTCATGGTGGTGCAGGCCTTTAATGTCAGCACTCAGGAGGCAGAGGCAGGCATATCGCTGTGACTTTAAGGCCAGCCTGGTGTACAAAGTGAGCCGAGGACTGGATAGCCAACGCTACACAGAGAAACCCTGTCTCTGGGCGGAGGGTGTGGGGGTGGTGGTAGTGGGAGACAGAAACAAAGCAAAACAAAACACCAAAACTTAACTGTCACACCTGCCTGGTGGAGAGGGAGAGCCCTGCCCACCTCCTCCATGTCGGGTGCCAGTAGTGGAGTGGCGGGGCCAATATTGCCCTTCTCATGGTATCATCCAGGGAGCATCACAGCGCCCGGATGACGGTGTGTTGTTCTCATAAATTACACTCTTTTCTGTGTGACAGCGCCTCAGCATTTAAACCAAAGAGAGCATTACGCAAAATGCAATGGAGCCGGGTGGTGTTGGCACATGCATGCCTGTTGTCTCAGAACATGGGAGGCAGAGGCAGGCATGAGCTCCAGGGCAGTCAGAGCTGTTACACAGAGAAACCCTGTCTTGAAAACCACAAAAAGAAATAAAATAAAACGAAGTAAAATTAAAAAATGCCTCAGGAGGGGTTAAAACACTGGCTGCTCTTCCAAATGTCCTAAGAGGCAAGCAGAACACTCCACACTTAATCCAGAAATCAATCTAAAACAGAAAGAGAGAAAAACAAAATGAAAGGCCCCAGCAGAGAGGGAGGTCTGGTGTGCCTCCTGTGGTCTCATTTTTAAGAGAGCAAAATAGGGCTCAATGGAAATCTGGCGTGTTCCATGGGTAGATGGGGACCTGGAGGATCTAAACTAGAAATGGTTTGTTAACGTGTACATATGTGATTCTTCTAAGACTTATATACACCCTAGCGTGCATGCGAATACACACACATCTTTAAAGATAAATAACAAAACAACCAATTCTCTCTTTGTAACTGCACTCATTGGAGCTTTTCTTGTGTCATCGTGTGTGTGTGTGTGTGTGTGTGTGTGTGTGTGTGTGTGTATGTGTGCGTCGGCACCCCCGACGGGTGTTAAAAATTAATCCACAGCTGAGTGATCATTCACAGTCTCTAGCTATGACCACCGCCTCTGATGTGCTGAGATTGGTTTTTGACCCCCTTCTTCCTTCTTTCCTTCCTACCTATCTCACTCCCAGGACCCATTTCTTTCCGCGTCAAGAAATGGACTGCTTCCTGATGTCACCTTAAGTCAGTCACTTCTAGGTCTTGCTAGAGGGGACTAGGAAGCACCCCAATCCCTTTCACATATATAGTACCCTTATCTTTTTTGTATGGTTGTTAATATTTGTTTGTTGGTTGGTTATTTTATTTATTTCTGCTTCTTTTTTATTGTAAGGGTGTGTATAGTTTCTAGATAAGGAGAGAGAGCCTCCTCACACAATTCTCCCTCTCTCTCTCTCTCTCTCTCTCTCTCTCTCTCTCTCTCTCTCTCTCTCCTCTCCCTCTCCCCCCCCTCTTGCTGGGTATATAATCATATTGATTTTTTGGGCTGGTTATAGTGTCACTGCTGCATTGCTAATAAATAGATTAAGTACTGACTGATGACTAATAAGTTTTAGAAGGTAGCTGGCTCTACCTAGACCAGGCTGCTTGACTCTGCTGTGATCAAATGAGGTAACTATGAAGATTGGTCTCCATTTGTCTGTCTGTGTGTTTTGTATCTATCTATCTATCTATCTATCTATCTATCTATCTATCTATTTTTCTATCTATGTGTGTATGTATGTAAGTGTCTAACATCTATGTGTTTATGTATTAGTATAGTACAGAGAATTCACTAAATAAAGGAATAGTTTATCCTTTTTAAATAGTTGAGTAAAGAATTAAATATTTAGCCAGGCATGGTGGCACATGCCTTTAATCCTATCTATCTATCTATCTATCTATCTATCTATCTATCTATCATCGATGTATTTACTTACTTACTTATCTACTTACACAGTGTTTAAACTATTTTGGAGACAGAGTCTCTCTATGTATTCCTGTCTGTCTTGAAAATCGCTGTGTATACTGACCTAGTTTGGAACTAGAACTTTTCTTGTGTTAAAGAAATTGTAGTTTTTTTTTGGTTGCTTGCTTGTTTGTTTCCAGACAAGGTTTCCCGTGTAGCCTTCCCTGTCCTGGACTTTCAAGTGCAAGTGATTCTCTCCCCTCTGTCTCCCAACTGCTGGGATTAAAGGCAAAGGAAAACAAAAACAAAAACTAAGCCAGGCATGGCATTGTGGTGCATGACTTTAATTGCAGCACTCAGGAGGCAGAGGCAGGCAGATCGCTGTGAGTATAAGGCCAGCCTGGTCTACAAAGGGAGCCCAGGACTGGATAGTCAATGCTACACGGAGAATCCCTGTCTCTGGGTGGATGGTGTGGGGAATGTGGTAGTGGGAGACAGAAACAAAACCAAACACAAAAACTTGGCTGTCACACCCGCCAGGTGGAGAGGGAGAGCACCGCCCACCTCCTCCATGGCAGGTGCCAGTACTGGAGTGGCAGGGCCAATATTGTCCTTGTGATGGTATCATCCAGCGAGCACCACAGCACCTGGATGATGGTGTGTTGTTCTTATAAATTACACTCTTTTCTGTGTGACAGCGCCTCAGCATTTAAACCAAAGAGAGCATTACGCAAAATGCAATAGAGCCGGGTGGTGTTGGCGCATGCATGCCTGTTGTCTCAGAACATGGGAGGCAGAGGCAGGCATGAGCTCCAGGGCAGTCAGAGCTGTTACACAGAGAAACCCTGTCTTGAAAACCACAAAAAGAAATAAAATAAAACGAAGTAAAATTAAAAAATGCCTCAGGAGGGGTTAAAACACTGGCTGCTCTTCCAAATGTCCTAAGAGGCAAGCAGAACACTCCACACTTAATCCAGAAATCAATCTAAAACAGAAAGAGAGAAAAACAAAATGAAAGGCCCCAGCAGAGAGGGAGGTCTGGTGTGCCTCCTGTGGTCTCATTTTTAAGAGAGCAAAATAGGGCTCAATGGAAATCTGGCGTGTTCCATGGGTAGATGGGGACCTGGAGGATCTAAACTAGAAATGGTTTGTTAACGTGTACATATGTGATTCTTCTAAGACTTATATACACCCTAGCGTGCATGCGAATACACACACATCTTTAAAGATAAATAACAAAACAACCAATTCTCTCTTTGTAACTGCACTCATTGGAGCTTTTCTTGTGTCGTCGTGTGTGTGTGTGTGCTTGCGCACGCAAGAACGAGCATGCATGGGTGTTAATAATTAATCCTCAGCTGGTTGATCATTCACAGTCTCTAGCTATGACCACTGCCTCTGACGTGCTGAGATTGGTTTGAGACCCCCTTCTTCCTTCTTTCCTTCCTACCTATCTCACTCCCAGCACCCATTTCTTTCCTCTTCTAGAAATGGACTGCTTCCTGATGTCACCTTAAGTCAGTCACTTCTAGGTCATGCTAGAGGGAACTAGGAAGGACACCAAACCATTTCACATAAATAGTACCCTGAATGATAAGAACAGGCATTGGCTGCTCTGTCTTTTGTTCTTGTTGGTCTTCTGTTCATGTTTCAGCCTGTATGTGAATCCACACATTTCTTTCCCATTTAAATTATATTCCAAAACAATTTACTGCTTGTAGTGGTCTTTTTGTTGCTGTTGTTGTTGTTGTTTGTTTGTTGGTTGGTTGGTTATTTATTTTATATTTTTCTTCTTCTCTTTTTTATTGAAAGGGTGGGTATACTTTCTATATCAGGAAAGAGAGCCTCCTCAAACAATTCTCTCCCCCCCCCCCCGCCCGCCACCTTCTCCTGGTGGGTATAGAATCACATTGATTTTCTGGGCTGGTTATAGAGACACTGCTGCATTGCTAATAAAAAGATTCAGTACTGACAGATGACAAATATACATTAGAAGTTAGCTGGCACTACCTAGTCCAGGCTGCCTGACACTGCTGTGATCAAATGAAGGAACTATGAGAATTGGTATCCATTTGTCTGTCTTTATGTCTATTATCTATCTATTTACCTATCTATCTATCTATCTATCTATGTGTGTATGTATGTATCTAACATCTATGTATTTACGTATTAGTTTTGTATGGAGAATACACTAAACAAAGAACTAGTTTAATCTTTTAAAATAGTTGAGTAAAGAATTAAATATTTAGCCAGGCATGGTGGCACACACCTTTAATCCTATCTATCTATCTATCTATCTATCTATCTATCTATCTATCTATCTATGTATCTATCTATTATCGATGTATTTACTTACTTACTTATCTACTTACACAGTGTTTAAATTATTTTGGAGACAGAGTCTTTCTATGTAATCCTGTCTGTCTTGAAATTCGCTGTGTATACTGACCTAGTTTGGATCTAGAACTTTTCTTGGGTTAAAGAAATTGTAGTTTTTTGTTTGCTGGCTTGCTTGCTTGCTTGCTTGTTTGTTTGTTCCCAGACAAGGTTTCTCATGTAGCCTTGCCTTTCCTGGACTTGCAAGTGCAAGTGATTCTCTTGCCTCTGTCTCCCAACTGCTGGGATTAAAGGCAAAGAAAAACAAACCCAAAAACAAAGCTAGGCATGTCATGGTGGTGCAGGCCTTTAATCTCAGCACTCAGGAGGCAGAGGCAGGCATATCGCTGTGACTTTAAGGCCAGCCTGGTCTACAAAGTGAGCCGAGGACTGGATAGCCAACGCTACACAGAGAAACCCTGTCTCTGGGCGGAGGGTGTGGGGGTGGTGGTAGTGGGAGACAGAAACAAAGCAAAACAAAACACCAAAACTTAACTGTCACACCTGCCTGGTGGAGAGGGAGAGCCCTGCCCACCTCCTCCATGGCAGGTGCCAGTACTGGAGTGGCGGGGCCAATATTGCCCTTCTCATGGTATCATCCAGGGAGCATCACAGCGCCCGGATGACGGTGTGTTGTTCTCATAAATTACACTCTTTTCTGTGTGACAGCGCCTCAGCATTTAAACCAAAGAGAGCATTACGCAAAATGCAATGGAGCCGGGTGGTGTTGGTGCATGCATGCCTGTTGTCTCAGAACATGGGAGGCAGAGGCAGGCATGAGCTCCAGGGCAGTCAGAGCTGTTACACAGAGAAACCCTGTCTTGAAAACCACAAAAAGAAATAAAATAAAACGAAGTAAAATTAAAAAATGCCTCAGGAGAGGTTAAAACACTGGCTGCTCTTCCAAATGTCCTAAGAGGCAAGCAGAACACTCCACACTTAATCCAGAAATCAATCTAAAACAGAAAGAGAGAAAAACAAAATGAAAGGCCCCAGCAGAGAGGGAGGTCTGGTGTGCCTCCTGTGGTCTCATTTTTAAGAGAGCAAAATAGGGCTCAATGGAAATCTGGCGTGTTCCATGGGTAGATGGGGACCTGGAGGATCTAAACTAGAAATGGTTTGTTAACGTGTACATATGTGATTCTTCTAAGACTTATATACACCCTAGCGTGCATGCGAATACACACACATCTTTAAAGATAAATAACAAAACAACCAATTCTCTCTTTGTAACTGCACTCATTGGAGCTTTTCTTGTGTCATCGTGTGTGTGTGTGTGTGTGTGTGTGTGTGTGTGTGTGTGTGTGTGTATGTGTGCGTCGTCACCCCCCACGGGTGTTAAAAATTAATCCACAGCTGAGTGATCATTCACAGTCTCTAGCTATGACCACCGCCTCTGACGTGCTGAGATTGGTTTTTGACCCCATTCTTCCTTCTTTCCTTCCTACCTATCTCACTCCCAGGACCCATTTCTTTCCGCTTCAAGAAATGGACTGCTTCCTTATGTCACCTTAAGTCAGTCACTTCTAGGTCTTGCTAGAGGGGACTAGGAAGGACCCCAAACCATTTCACATATATAGTACCCTTAACGATAAGAACAGGCATTGGCTGCTCTGTCTTTTGTTCTTGTTGGTCTCCTGTTCATGTTTGAGCCTGTATGTGAATCCACACATTTCTTTCCCCTGTAAATTATATTCCAAAAATAATGACTGCTTGTAGTTTTCTTTTTTGTATGGTTGTTAATATTTGTTTGTTGTTGGTTATTTTATTTATTTCTGCTTCTTTTTTTATTGTAAGGGTGTGTATAGTTTCTAGATAAGGAGAGAGTGCCTCCTCACACAATTCTCTCTCTCTCTCTCTCTCTCTCTCTCTCTCTCTCTCTCTCTCTCTCTCCCTCTCCCTCTCCCCCCCCTCTTGCTGGGTATATAATCATATTGATTTTTTGGGCTGGTTATAGTGTCACTGCTGCATTGCTAATAAATAGATTCAGTACTGACTGATGACTAATAAGTTTTAGAAGGTAGGTGGCTCTACCTAGAACAGGCTGCTTGACTCTGCTGTGATCAAATGAGGTAACTATGAAGATTGGTCTCCATTTGTCTGTCTGTGTGTTTTGTATCTATCTATCTATCTATCTATCTATTTTTCTATCTATGTGTGTATGTATGTAAGTGTCTAACATCTATGTGTTTATGTATTAGTATAGTACAGAGAATTCACTAAATAAAGGAATAGTTTATCCTTTTTAAATAGTTGAGTAAAGAATTAAATATTTAGCCAGGCATGGTGGCACATGCCTTTAATCCTATCTATCTATCTATCTATCTATCTATCTATCTATCTATCTATCATCGATGTATTTACTTACTTACTTATCTACTTACACAGTGTTTAAACTATTTTGGAGACAGAGTCTCTCTATGTATTCCTGTCTGTCTTGAAAATCGCTGTGTATACTGACCTAGTTTGGAACTAGAACTTTTCTTGTGTTAAAGAAATTGTAGTTTTTTTCTTGCTTGCTTGCTTGTTTGTTTCCAGACAAGGTTTCCCGTGTAGCCTTCCCTGTTCTGGACTTTCAAGTGCAAGTGATTCTCTCCCCTCTGTCTCCCAACTGCTGGGATTAAAGGCAAAGGAAAACAAAAACAAAAACTAAGCCAGGCATGGCATTGTGGTGCCTGACTTTAATTGCAGCACTCAGGAGGCAGAGGCAGGCAGATCGCTGTGAGTATAAGGCCAGCCTGGTCTACAAAGGGAGCCCAGGACTGGATAGCCAACGCTACACAGAGAATCCCTGTCTCTGGGTGGATGGTGTGGGGAATGTGGTAGTGGGAGACAGAAACAAAACCAAACACAAAAACTTGGCTGTCACACCCGCCAGGTGGAGAGGGAGAGCACCGCCCACCTCCTCCATGGCAGGTGCCAGTACTGGCGTGGCAGGGCCAATATTGCCCTTGTGATGGTATCATCCAGCGAGCACCAGAGCGCCTGGATGATGGTGTGTTGTTCTTATAAATTACACTCTTTTCTGTGTGACAGCGCCTCAGCATTTAAACCAAAGAGAGCATTACGCAAAATGCAATGGAGCCGGGTGGTGTTGGCGCATGCATGCCTGTTGTCTCAGAACATGGGAGGCAGAGGCAGGCATGAGCTCCAGGGCAGTCAGAGCTGTTACACAGAGAAACCCTGTCTTGAAAACCACAAAAAGAAATAAAATAAAACGAAGTAAAATTAAAAAATGCCTCAGGAGGGGTTAAAACACTGGCTGCTCTTCCAAATGTCCTAAGAGGCAAGCAGAACACTCCACACTTAATCCAGAAACCAATCTAAAACAGAAAGAGAGAAAAACAAAATGAAAGGCCCCAGCAGAGAGGGAGGTCTGGTGTGCCTCCTGTGGTCTCATTTTTAAGAGAGCAAAATAGGGCTCAATGGAAATCTGGCGTGTTCCATGGGTAGATGGGGACCTGGAGGATCTAAACTAGAAATGGTTTGTTAACGTGTACATATGTGATTCTTCTAAGACTTATATACACCCTAGCGTGCATGCGAATACACACACATCTTTAAAGATAAATAACAAAACAACCAATTCTCTCTTTGTAACTGCACTCATTGGAGCTTTTCTTGTGTCATCGTGTGTGTGTGTGTGTGTGTGTGTGTGTGTGTGTGTGTGTGTGTGCTTGCGCACGCAAGAACGAGCATGCATGGGTGTTAATAATTAATCCTCAGCTGGTTGATCATTCACAGTCTCTAGCTATGACCACTGCCTCTGACGTGCTGAGATTGGTTTTAGACCCTCCTCTTCCTTCTTTCCTTCCTACCTATCTCACTCCCAGCACCCATTTCTTTCCTCTTCTAGAAATGGACTGCTTCCTGATGTCACCTTAAGTCAGTCACTTCTAGGTCATGCTAGAGGGGACTAGGAAGGACACCAAACCATTTCACATAAATAGTACCCTGAACGATAAGAACAGGCATTGGCTGCTCTGTCTTTTGTTCTTGTTGGTCTCCTGTTCATGTTTCAGCCTGTATGTGAATCCACACATTCTTTCCCATTTAAATTATATTCCAAAACAATTTACTGCTTGTAGTGGTCTTTTTGTTGCTGTTGTTGTTGTTGTTTGTTTGTTGGTTGGTTGGTTATTTATTTTATATTTTTCTTCTTCTCTTTTTTATTGAAAGGGTGGGTATACTTTCTATATCAGGAAAGAGAGCCTCCTCAAACAATTCTCTCCCCCCCCCTCCCCCCCCCAACCGCCACCTTCTCCTGGTGGGTATAGAATCACATTGATTTTCTGGGCTGGTTATAGAGACACTGCTGCATTGCTAATAAAAAGATTCAGTACTGACAGATGACAAATATACATTAGAAGTTAGCTGGCACTACCTAGTCCAGGCTGCCTGACACTGCTGTGATCAAATGAAGGAACTATGAGAATTGGTATCCATTTGTCTGTCTTTATGTCTATTATCTATCTATTTACCTATCTATCTATCTATCTATGTGTGTATGTATGTATCTAACATCTATGTATTTACGTATTAGTTTTGTATGGAGAATACACTAAACAAAGAACTAGTTTAATCTTTTAAAATAGTTGAGTAAAGAATTAAATATTTAGCCAGGCATGGTGGCACACACCTTTAATCCTATCTATCTATCTATCTATCTATCTATCTATGTATCTATCTATTATCGATGTATTTACTTACTCACTTATCTACTTACACAGTGTTTAAATTATTTTGGAGACAGAGTCTTTCTATGTAATCCTGTCTGTCTTGAAATTCGCTGTGTATACTGACCTAGTTTGGATCTAGAACTTTTCTTGGGTTAAAGAAATTGTAGTTTTTTGTTTGCTTGCTTGCTTGCTTGCTTGCTTGTTTATTTGTTCCCAGACAAGGTTTCTCATGTAGCCTTGCCTTTCCTGGACTTGCAAGTGCAAGTGATTCTCTTGCCTCTGTCTCCCAACTGCTGGGATTAAAGGCAAAGAAAATCAAACCCAAAAACAAAGCTAGGCATGTCATGGTGGTGCAGGCCTTTAATCTCAGCACTCAGGAGGCAGAGGCAGGCATATCGCTGTGACTTTAAGGCCAGCCTGGTCTACAAAGTGAGCCGAGGACTGGATAGCCAACGCTACACAGAGAAACCCTGTCTCTGGGCAGAGGGTGTGGGGGTGGTGGTAGTGGGAGACAGAAACAAAGCAAAACAAAACACCAAAACTTAACTGTCACACCTGCCTGGTGGAGAGGGAGAGCCCTGCCCACCTCCTCCATGTCGGGTGCCAGTAGTGGAGTGGCGGGGCCAATATTGCCCTTCTCATGATATCATCCAGGGAGCATCACAGCGCCCGGATGACGGTGTGTTGTTCTCATAAATTACACACTTTTCTGTGTGACAGCGCCTCAGCATTTAAACCAAAGAGAGCATTACGCAAAATGCAATGGAGCCGGGTGGTGTTGGCGCATGCATGCCTGTT
Source organism: Acomys minous (assembly GCF_964271855.1). Lineage (NCBI taxonomy): Eukaryota > Metazoa > Chordata > Mammalia > Rodentia > Muridae > Acomys > Acomys minous. The sequence goes on along the minus strand of NW_028182181.1, from coordinate 1,013,838 downwards.
GTCTCAGAACATGGGAGGCAGAGGCAGGCATGAGCTCCAGGGCAGTCAGAGCTGTTACACAGAGAAACCCTGTCTTGAAAACCACAAAAAGAAATAAAATAAAACGAAGTAAAAATTAAAAATGCCTCAGGAGGGGTTAAAACACTGGCTGCTCTTCCAAATGTCCTAAGAGGCAAGCAGAACACTCCACACTTAATCCAGAAATCAATCTACAACAGAAAGAGAGAAAAACAAAATGAAAGGCCCCAGCAGAGAGGGAGGTCTGATGTGCCTCCTGTGGTCTCATTTTTAAGAGAGCAAAATAGGGCTCAATGGAAATCTGGCGTGTTCCATGGGTAGATGGGGACCTGGAGGATCTAAACTAGAAATGGTTTGTTAACGTGTACATATGTGATTCTTCTAAGACTTATATACACCCTAGCGTGCATGCGAATACACACACATCTTTAAAGATAAATAACAAAACAACCAATTCTCTCTTTGTAACTGCACTCATTGGAGCTTTTCTTGTGTCATCGTGTGTGTGTGTGTGTGTGTGTGTGTGTGTGTGTGTGTGTGTGTGTGTGCTTGCGCACGCAAGAACGAGCATGCATGGGTGTTAATAATTAATCCTCAGCTGGTTGATCATTCACAGTCTCTAGCTATGACCACTGCCTCTGACGTGCTGAGATTGGTTTTAGACCCTCCTCTTCCTTCTTTCCTTCCTACCTATCTCACTCCCAGCACCCATTTCTTTCCTCTTCTAGAAATGGACTGCTTCCTGATGTCACCTTAAGTCAGTCACTTCTAGGTCATGCTAGAGGGGACTAGGAAGGACACCAAACCATTTCACATAAATAGTACCCTGAACGATAAGAACAGGCATTGGCTGCTCTGTCTTTTGTTCTTGTTGGTCTCCTGTTCATGTTTCAGCCTGTATGTGAATCCACACATTCTTTCCCATTTAAATTATATTCCAAAACAATTTACTGCTTGTAGTGGTCTTTTTGTTGCTGTTGTTGTTGTTGTTTGTTTGTTGGTTGGTTGGTTATTTATTTTATATTTTTCTTCTTCTCTTTTTTATTGAAAGGGTGGGTATACTTTCTATATCAGGAAAGAGAGCCTCCTCAAACAATTCTCTCCCCCCCCCCACCGCCCGCCACCTTCTCCTGGTGGGTATAGAATCACATTGATTTTCTGGGCTGGTTATAGAGACACTGCTGCATTGCTAATAAAAAGATTCAGTACTGACAGATGACAAATATACATTAGAAGTTAGCTGGCACTACCTAGTCCAGGCTGCCTGACACTGCTGTGATCAAATGAAGGAACTATGAGAATTGGTATCCATTTGTCTGTCTTTATGTCTATTATCTATCTATTTACCTATCTATCTATGTATCTATGTGTGTATGTATGTATGTATCTAACATCTATGTATTTACGTATTAGTTTTGTATGGAGAATACACTAAATAAAGAACTAGTTTAATCTTTTAAAATAGTTGAGTAAAGAATGAAATATTTAGCCAGGCATGGTGGCACACACCTTAATTCCTATCTATCTATCTATCTATCTATCTATCTATCTATCTATCTATCTATCTATGTATCTATCTATTATCGATGTATTTACTTACTTACTTATCTACTTACACAGTGTTTAAATTATTTTGGAGACAGAGTCTCTCTATGTAATCCTGTCTGTCTTGAAATTCGCTGTGTATACTGACCTAGTTTGGATCTAGAACTTTTCTTGGGTTAAAGAAATTGTAGTTTTTTGTTTGCTTGCTTGCTTGCTTGCTTGCTTGTTTGTTTGTTCCCAGACAAGGTTTCTCATTTAGCCTTGCCTTTCCTGGACTTGCAAGTGCAAGTGATTCTCTTGCCTCTGTCTCCCAACTGCTGGGATTAAAGGCAAAGAAAAACAAACCCAAAAACAAAGCTAGGCATGTCATGGTGGTGCAGGCCTTTAATCTCAGCACTCAGGAGGCAGAGGCAGGCATATCGCTGTGACTTTAAGGCCAGCCTGGTCTACAAAGTGAGCCGAGGACTGGATAGCCAACGCTACACAGAGAAACCCTGTCTCTGGGCGGAGGGTGTGGGGGTGGTGGTAGTGGGAGACAGAAACAAAGCAAAACAAAACACCAAAACTTAACTGTCACACCTGCCTGGTGGAGAGGGAGAGCCCTGCCCACCTCCTCCATGTCGGGTGCCAGTACTGGAGTGGCGGGGCCAATATTGCCCTTCTCATGGTATCATCCAGGGAGCATCACAGCGCCCGGATGACGGTGTGTTGTTCACATAAATTACACTCTTTTCTGTGTGACAGCGCCTCAGCATTTAAACCAAAGAGAGCATTATGCAAAATGAAATGGAGCTGCCCGGTGGTGGCACATGCATTCGTGTTGTCTCAGAACTTGGGAGGCAGAGGCAGGCATGAGCTCCAGGGCAGTCAGAGCTGTTACACAGAGAAACCCTGTCTCGAAAAACCACAAAAAGAAATAAAATGAATCGAAATAAAAGTAAAAAATGCCTCAGGAGTGGTTAAAAGCACTGGCTGCTCTTCCAAACGTCAGAACTGAGGCCATGAATAAGAGGGATGGCCGGGGATATTCATATTGCACTGTTAGTGTTGAAATTCTTGGACTGGCGCAAGAAGGACCAGAGCGAAAGCATTTGCCAAGAATGTTTTCATTAATCAAGAACGAAAGTCAGAGGTTCGAAGACGATCAGATACCTTCGTAATTCCGACCATAAATTATGCCGACTGGCGATGTGGCGGCGGTATTCCCATGACCTGGCAGGCAGCTTACAGGAAACCAAAGTCTTTGGGTTCCGGAAGGAGTATGGTTGCAAAGCTGAAACTTAAAGGAATTGATGGAAGGGCACCACCAGGAGTGGAGCCTGCGTTTAATTTGACTCAACACAGGAAACCTCATCCGGCCCGGACACGGACAGGATTGACAGATTGATATCTCTTTCTCGATTCTGTGGGTGGTGGTGCATGGCCGTTCTTAGTTGGTGGAGCGATTTGTCTGGTTAATTCCGATAACGAACGAGACTCTGGCATGCTAACTAGTTACGCGACCCCCGAGTGGTCGGCGTCCCCCAACTTCTTAGAGGGACAAGTGGCATTCAGCCACCCAAGATTGAGCAATGACAGGTCTGTGATGCCCTTAGATGTCCCGGGCTGCACGCAAGCTACACTGACTGGCTCAGCGTGTGCCTACCCTACGCCGGCAGGCGCGGGTAACCCGTTGAACCCCATTCCTGATGGTGATCGGGGATTGCAATTATTCCCCATGAACGAGGAATTCCCAGTAAGTGCGGGTCATAAGCTTGCGTTGATTAAGTCCCTGCCCTTTGTACACACCGCCTGTGGCTACTACCGATTGGATGATTTAGTGAGGCCATTGGATCGGCCCCGCCAGGGTCGGCTTATGGCCCTGGCGTAGCCCTGAGAAGACGGTCGAACTTGACTACCTAGAGGAAGTAAAAGTCATAACAAGGTTTCTGTAGGTGAACCTCGGGAAGGATCATTAACGAGAGGCACAGTTCGGCAGGCCGTGTCTGTCAGTCTGTCTGTCTTTGTCACTCCTTGCCATTAGGCAAGTGTCCCAGGTGGCATCACCTGCTGCCGTGTGTGCGGTTGGTCGGTAGGTCCTCTGGGTTTTGAAAGAAGGAGGGAAGAGGAAAGAGGATGGTGAGGAGGCGGGTTGCATTGCCATCTGTTGTGGGGCGGCAGCCCGTGCTGTTCCCGTCCCTCTTGCTCCTCTCCTGTCTCTTTGCTCTTTCTGCTTCTTCCCTGGGGTGACCGACCCTGCCTGCTCTCTTCCTGCCGCCACCCGCGGGCTGCCCCTCTTTTTCGTCCCGCTTGTCTCCACCCATGGCGGTGGTGCGAGTCAATGTCATGGTTGTGGTGGGGGGCGCTGTCACGTCTCATCTCGGCCGCCTATGCCTCGACTCTGGCTTTACTGCGCCCGGAGCGTGTCAAGTGTGATTGGCGATGGCCGCGATGGGTCCAGGATCTGTCCCCTCCCGGACTCTCTGACCTGGCGTGTCCTCCCCGATCGTTTCCGGGTACCTGGCTGTCGCGTTCAGGCACGCAGGTTTAAAGACCCCTGGGGAGGTCACCTCTCTGCCCCCGAGATGGGGGGGTCTGCGGGGCCTTTAGGGAGTGGCCTGTGGGTGTGAGGTCCTTCTCTCCCTCCTGTGGCTCTCTCAGACTCTTACCCTCTTTCCCCCTTCTGTGGGATTATGACTGAAAGCCTCTAAGTTAGAATCCCGCCCAGGCAGAACGATACCGCATCGCTGAAGGAGCCTCGGTTGGCCCCAGATAGCCAGGTCCCCTTCCGTCCCAGCCGGCGGTCCATCATCGTCACCTTTGCGCGTGTGCCCTCTCAAGGGGTTGTCGCTGCCGGCCGGCCGGTGGGCTTCCCCGCCTTGTGTCGGTACCGGGGTCTGGTGTGGAGAGCCATTGGTCCCGGGAAACGGGGCGCAGCCAGAAAGGGGGCCACCCTCTTGCCCGTCACGTCAGCGCAAGTTCCTGTGGAACCTGGCGCTAAACCAATCATAGACGACCTGCTTCTGGGTTGGGGTTTCTATGTTGCAGAGCAGCTTCCTCGCTGTTATCTATTGAAAGTCATCTCTCGACACAATGGTTTGTCTTGTCAGCCCGTCTGCCGCTCTCTCACTCTCCCTGTCTCCGGAACGACGGGTTCCCGTTTTTCCCATTGGCATCTCCAGGAGAAAGCACCCCCTGCCTGCTTCGCCGCAGTCGCCTTTTCCCGCCCGCCCCCGCTCCGACCCTGGCCAAACTGGGGTGTGAGGCAAAGGCGGTGACAGCGGTGTGACCACTGGGGGGGCGGGGTAGACTTTATCCGTTTTGCCTCGCTTGTGCCCCGACCCACCTGGAGGTTGGGGATCACCCCGCCCTTCTCCCCAGAGACCGGATAGACCAGTAGTCCCACGCGGGGAGTCGCCCGCTCTCATTTGGGACACCTTAGGTCAACCAGATGTCCCTTCTGGACTCTTTTTTTTTTTAAAATAATATTATATATATATATATATATATATATCTGTATACACAACTGATGCGAGTCCTATAACCATGGAGGTCGACCAGTTGTCCCTTTCAAGGGATGCGTGTCCTAACCTAAAACTATGGAAGTCGACCAGTTTTCCCTTCTGCCTAACCACGGAAGTTTGATGAAGTTTGGTTTGTTTGTTTGTTTTCCCATGCCACTGTGGGGAGGGGGACGGGCGGGCCATTTATTTATTTATTTATTTACTTACTTACTTACTTGTTTATTTATTTACTTGTTTATTTGTGTGTTTTTTATTCATTCATTTGCCTAACTTTCTATCCATTTATTTATTTATCTGTCTATTTGTTTATCTATTTATCAAGCTATCTATTTGTTTATCTATCTATCTATCTGTCTATCTATCTATCTATCTATCCTATGCTTGTCTATCTGCAGATATATATACGGGCAGGCCAGAAGAGTGTACCAGATATCTTTCTCCTCCTCCTCCTCCACCTCCTCCTCCTCCTCCTCCTGGAGCCATTTATTAATAAATATTTGATTAATTACTCAGTCTGTGAAGATCGACCTTTCTTTCTTTCTTTCTTTCTTTCTATTTATCTGTCTATCTATCTATCTGCACCTGGTTGACAGAAGAGGGCACCAAAATCTTTATCTACCTCCTCCAGGAGCTATTTTATTTATTTACTTATTCATTCATTCATTCACTCATTCATTCATTTCTCTATGTTTATCTGCAGGCCAGAAGAAGACACCAGATCACCTTGAAGAGAGGTCCAGTGTTTGCTCCAGAAATAGCAGACTACCATAGTATTCTGTTTTGTTCCAGGTTTGATCGCAGATGTGCGCTCCCCCCCCTTTCTGTGTGTGTGTGTGTAGTCGGGGAGGTGATGTCATTTGCTGGAGGTGGGGAAGAGAAACAGGGAGGAGACATTGGGGAGCATTGTGTTACCTAAAACATTGTGTGTTAGATGCAGGTCTCTCCCCGTCTCCCAACTCTCTCTCTCTCTCTCTCTCTCTCTCTCTCTCTCTCTCTCTCTCTCTCTCTCTCTCTCCCCTTCCTGTCCGCATTTGTGGAATGGACACTTGCTTTATGGGTCCCAACTTGACAGCTGTTTTCTCTGCTTGCTTTCTTACCTCCATGTAGGAGGGAGAGGCCAGAAGGAAGATTCTTCTTGGAGAAAATAGCCAGCCCATCTGGACCGACATATGAAACTTCATCCTCACAGCATAAGAAGACAACCCTCCCCTCCTGACCCATAGCTGGTACTCTCCCTACCTCCCAGCCCTCTTTCACTAACCCTGACTCAATAAAATAATGTGAATAAATGGATAAAGAATTAGTTTCCAGGTATTTATTTGTTTCTCAGCTTGTCTGGCTGTGCGTGCATCTGTGGACTACTGGTACTCACGAGGCGTGTGTCAGAACACCCGGTACTCTTAACTGCTGAGACATGATTCTCCTGGTGCATGAGTTCAGTTTGCTTTCAGAGGGAATGTTTTAGAACTCGCCCCCCCCAAGAAAAGGAAAACAACAACAACAACAACAACAATAACAACAACAACAAACCCTCACTCGCTCCAGTTGAAGATATGGTCTCTAATGTTTACTTAGAAAGAACCACCTCTGACTCCTCTAGTCTTCCTCTTGCAATGTAATCCCACAATGTGAGGATAAAAATCAAAGGAAGGCTTTGCTTGACTCACTGTTTCTTTCATAAGTAAAGAGGAACACCCACCCCACCCCTCAAACACACACACACACCTCTTTGCAGACTGGTTAGTGTCCACTTCTTCCTGAAGAAAAGTGATTTTTCCACCCTTTTAGGAGGGGTGGGGGGTGGGAGGGTTCAAGACAGAGGTTTCCTCTGTGTGACAGCTCCTGGAAGTCACTCTGTAGACCAGGCTCATGGAGATCTACCTGCCTCTGCCTCCAGACTGAGTGCTGGCTAGACTTTCCACTGTCTTAAGGCACAAGATGTGTGGAGAGAGCTGCCCCATTTATAGCTCTCATTTTGATTACGAGGGGGGGGTGGGGTGGATCTTTACCAGTGGAGACCAAGATAGGTTAAGTCCTCCTGGTGTTGAGAGAGACCTGTTCCTGTTCCTGTTCCTGTTGGGTCACATACCTATATTTTTGTTTCAGGCACACCAGCCACATCATCATTTCAGGGCTAGGGTTTGGTTTTTGTATTTTATTTTATTTCATGAATGAGAAACTCTTTGGCTCGGCTGCGCACAACTGCCAGGCATGCCGAGGGCCATCTTGTTCAAGGAGCTCATTAGCCATGTGGGCTTTCTTGGAGGTGATCCTGTACTGTGATGCACCTCCAAAATTGCTTCCGACTTCTGAGAACAAGGCAGGCATGAAAGTGTCAGATAACCTTAGACCTGGAGTTAAAGACAGACAGGTGGGAGCTGCCATGTGGGAGCTGGGAATTGAGCAGACAGTGCTCTTAACCACTGAGCCGTCTCTCTCCAGCCCCCGCCCATCTTTGTTTTTCTTTTTCTTTTCTCAGTTTCTTTTAACCAAGCACACTCCCGATGGATGAAAGTGTACAGTTGGCTTAGACACTCGCTAACTGAGGGTTTCAAGACTGACTGAGTGTTTGTTTGATTAGGTTTGTGGAGGGGCAGGGCTCTCAATTTAATCGATTTTTAATTTCCTACCATGCCTTCCAATCATAGTTTCCTATCCCCAAACTCATCATGGTCTATATACAACCGAGTGAGACTTCATTGTCCTCCTATGGCCCAGATGCATGGCAGGCCCTGCTACTTGGTTTCCTTTGGTATAGTTTGACACAGACAGACAGACAGACAGACAGACAGACAGGCAGGCAGGCAGGCTGGCTGGCTGACCGGCTGGCCTCGAACTTGCAGTGATCTGTCTGCCTCTACCTCCGGGGTGCTGGGAATTCAAGGAAGGCAGGTAGGCAGGTCGTGCTTTTTGAAAAGTTTGAAAATCAGGCACCACACATAAGAGCCATTTGGCTATTCTTTGAAAACGGACACTTTTCTTAGGAACACAAAGTTTAACCCAAAGTACATAGAAGGAATGGTATAACAACTTAGAATTGCTTACGTACAGAGAAAATACTTTCCTTTTCCTGGATTTTGGTTCCATTTCTTCCCATTTATTTATTTATTTATTTATTTATTTATTTATTTATTTTATTTTATTTTTGGAATTTTTTTGAGACAGGGTCTCTCTGTGTAGCCTTGGCTGTCCTGGATTCGCTTTGTAGACCAGGCTGGCCTCGAACTCACAGTGATCCGCCTGCCTCTGCCTCCCGAATGCTAGGATTAAAGGTGTGTGCTAACACGCCCGGCCAGCTATTTCTTTTAGTCAAGATCTCTCTCTCTCTCTCCTCCCACCCTCTCGTGCTGTGTATACAATCACATTGATTTTCTGGGCTGGTTATAGAGTCACTGCTGCATTGCTAATAAATTGATTCAGTACTGACAGATGACTAATAAACATTAGAAGGTAGCTGGCACTACCTAGACCAGGCTGCCTTACTCTGTGGTGATCAAATGAGGGAACTATGAGGATTGGTATCCATTTGTCTGTCTGTGTGTGTATTATCTTTCTATCTCTGTATCTCTCTCTCTATCTATCTATGTATCTATGGGTGTATGTGTGTATGTATCTAACATCTATGTATTTATGTATTAGTATAGTACGGAGAATACACTAAATAAAGAACTCGTTTAATCTTTTAAAATAGTTGAGTAAAGAATTAAATATTTAGCCAGGCATGGTGGCACACACCTTTAATTCTATCTATCTATCTATCTATCTATCTATCTATCTATCTATCTATCTATCTATCATCGATGTATTTACTTACTTACTTATCTACTTACACAGTGTTTACATTATTTTGGAGACAGAGTTTCTCTCTATATTCCTGTCTGTCTTGAAAATTGCTGTATATACTGACTTAGTTTCGAACTAGAACTTTTCTTGGGTTAAAGAAATTGTAGTTTTTTGTTTGCTTGCTTGCTTGCTTGCTTGCTTGTTTGTTTCCAGACAAGGTTTCTCATGTAGCCTTGCCTGTCCTGGACAAGCAAGTACAGGTGATTCTCTTGCCTCTATCTCCCAAGTGCTGGGATTAAAGCAAAGGAAAACAAAACCAAAAACAAAGCCAGGCATGGCATGGTGGTGCAGGCCTTTAATCCCAGCACTCTGGAGGCAGAGGCAGGCAGATTGCTGTGTGTTTAAGGCCAGCCTGGTCTACAAAGGGAGCCCTGGGCTGGACAGCCAATGCTACACAGAGAAACCCTGTCTCTAGGCAGAGGGGGTGGGGGTGGTGGTAGTGGGAGACAGAAACAAAACAAAACAAAACCCCAAAACTTGGTTGTTACACCTGCCCAGTGGAGAGGGAGAGCACCGCCCACCTCCTCCATGGCCGGTGCCAGTACTGGAGGGATTGGGTCAATATTGCCCTTGTGATGGTATCATCCAGCGAGCACCACTGGGCCCGGATGATGCTGTGTTGTTCTCATAAATTACACTCTTTTCTGTGTGACAGCGCCTCAGCATTTAAACCAAAGAGAGCATTATGCAAAATGAAATGGTATTCCCATGACCTGCTGGGCAGCTTCCCGGAAACCAAAGTCTTTGGATTCCGGGGGGGGGGAGTATGGTTGCAAAGCTGAGTCTTAAAGGAATTGACAGAAGGGCACCACCAGTAGTGGAGCCTGCGGTTTAATTTGACTCAACACGGGAAACCTTACCCTGCCTGGATACGGACAGGATTGACAGATTGATAGCTCTTTCTTGATTCCCTGGGTTGTGGTGCTTGGCCGTTCTTAGTTGGTGGAGCGATTTGTCTGGTTAATTCTTATAACAAACGAGACTCTGGCATGCTAACTAGTTACGCGTCCCCCGAGCGGTCGGCGTCCCGTCCCCCAACTTCTTAGAGGACAAGTGGCGTTCAGCCACCGGAGATTGAGCATTGACAGGTCTGTGATGCCCTTAGATGTCCGGGGCTGCAGGCGCGCTACACTGGCTCAGCGTGTGCCTACCCTAAGCTGTCAGGCAAGGGTAACCGTTTAACCCCATTGGTGATGGGGATCCGGTATTGCAATTATTCCCCAGGAAGGAGGAATTCCCAGTAAGATCAGGTCATAAGCTTGCGTTGATTAAGTCGCTGCCCTTTGTACACACTGCCCGTCGCTACTACCGATTGGATGGTTTAGTGAGGCCCTCGGATCAGCCCTGCTGGAGTCGGCTGATGGCCATGCTGGAGCGCTGAGAAGATGGTCAAACTTGACTATCTAGAGGAAGTAAAAGGCGTAACAAGGTTTCCATAGCTGAACCTGCGGAAGGATCATTAAGGAGAGGCGCCGGTAGGCTGGCCAAGTCCGTCCGTCCGTCTGTCCGTCCGTCCATCTGTCCGTCCGTCTTTGTTCCTCCCCAGCGGGAGGCGCGTGTCCCGGGTCGCATCGCCTGCTGCCCCATGCAGTCGGTCTCGGTCATTCGGTCCTCTGGGTTGAAAGAAGGAGGGAAGAGGAAAGAGGTAGAGGATGGTGAGGAGGCAGGGCGCATTGCCGTCTGTTGTGGGTTGGGCAGCTCTTGCCATTCTCATCCCTCTCTCGCAATCCTCTCCCTTCTCTTCACTCCTTCCGCTTCTTCCCCGGGGTGGCCCACCCCCCACGCTAGGTGAATGCCGCGTCCCGCGGGCCGCCCCTCTTTCCCGTCCGGCTCGTCTCCTCCCTTAGCGGTGGTGCGAGTCTATGTCGTGGTTGTGGTGGGGTGCGCTGTCGCGCCTCATCTCGGCCGCCTATGCCATGGCTACGACTTTACCAAGCCCGAAGCGTGTTGCCTGCGGTCGGCGATGGCCTCAGTGTGTCCGGCATCCATCCCCTCCCGGCTTTTCTGACCTCGCGTGTCCTCCCCGAACCTTTCCGGGTACCTGACTGTCGCGTTCCGGCGCGCAGGTTTAAAGACCCCTGGGGAGTTCGCCTCTCAGCCCCCAGGGTCAGGGGGTGCGGGGGGCCCATAGGGAGTCAGCCTGGAGGTGTGTGAGTTCCCTCTCTCCCTCCCGCGGCTCTCTCAGACTCTCCCCCACTTTCCTCCTTCCAGGGCCGCTCCCGAGGCCGTGGTTGAGGGTTGGGGTGGGACCCTCCCCTTTGGGCATCCGTGGGGCACGCGCAGCTGTGTCCAGCTTGCCGTCCCGGCTTCCCATGTCTTGGGCGTCTCGGCTGTGTTCGCTGGGCGGGTCCCGTGTCACTGTGTGTGTGTGTGGTTCTTTTCCCGTTCGGTACAACCGACCCATCCCCCGGAGTTCGTGTTCCATCTGTTTTGCTCTTGCTGGCCAGCCCAAGGCGAGCCCTCTCTCCCAGTGTGGGGGGCCAGGCACTGTGCCGACACCAGCACGTGTGATGTGAGCAAGGGACTCCTGTCTCTCCCACACGCCCGACAAAAAACTCGTAGGACTCTTAGCAGTGTATCACTCGGCTCGTGCGTCTATGAAGAACGCAGCTAGCTTCGAGAATTAATGTGAATCGCAGGACACATTGATCATCGACACATCGAACTCTCTTGTGTCCCCGGGTTCCTCCCGGGGCTATGCCTGTCTGAGAGTCCCTTGAAGATCAATCGCCACACCCCTTCGATGTCCATCTCCGAGGGGTGGGTTCACGCGGCTGGTGGTTTGTTCGCAGGGTTCTTGACTCCAGGCCCTCCATCCCCCGAAGTTCAGACATGTGGGGTGGCTGTTGGTGGGCCGCTGTCGCTGCCTCCCGGCCTCCGTGCAGAGGAGAGCTTGAAGAAAGGCCGCAACGCTTTGAGAGGCGCAGTGGTGGGCGAGGAAGGCGGGTCGGTGACGGTCTTACCGTGTCCCCAGGGTCTGTGTTGATGGCCGTGTGGTGGCGCGAGCGGTCACGCTTAGGCGGTGATGGAGGGGTCTCGGTCCAGGTTCTGCCTCTCTAGGCGGGGTCGTCGTACCCTTGAAGTCATCAGGGTCTGGATCTCGGCCCTCCTCGTTCTCCTTCATCTTCTGCCTCCATGTCAGCCCATCATCTCACGGGGCCACGCCGTTCCCCAGGTCCGGGTTCCCGACCCGCGCACCCCTTCCGCATCTGGGAGCGTCGTCGCGCCGCCCGAGCCCGCAAGGTTGGCGGACCCCGTGCCCTGGCTGCTCCTTCGGTCTCTGCGCCCTGGACCGGCCCCGCCGCCTTCTCCGTCTTTCCTCTGCCCAGGGGTTGGCTTGCTCTGGCGACGGTCCCTTGGGACGCCGCGGTCCATCCGTTCGCCAATGTGAGCCCTCCCCGGGGGGTGGGGTCAGGGAGAGGCAGCGAGTGTCGGCCCCGTCGCCGCGCCATGTTGCGTGCCCTGGGACCCAGGGCACTCGCCAAAGCGAGGTCGCCGGCTCGTGTTCCCGCTTCACCGTTGCCTCCACCTCCGCGCTCCTCCCGGTCGATCTTCTCGCTCTTTCTCTCGCGAACCCGTCAGACGTGTGTCATGGACGGCGGGCAGGGTGGTGGAGAAGAAAGGGGCCTCGGTCCCTTTCCCGTGGCCGCCGCCCCTCTCCCGCCACACCGAGTCCCCTCCCGGCGCTTGGGAGGCAGAGGCCGGTGGATCTCCATGAGTTCCAGGACAGCCAGAGATGTTGCACAGAGAAACCCTGTCTCGAAAAACCACAAACATAAAAAATAAAAATAACAAAAATAAAAATGTGTCAGGGTTGAAGAGCACTGGCTGCTCTTGGGAGGGTAGAGCCTTCAGTTCCCAGCAGCCACGTGGTGGCTCACAACCATTTATGAGGAGACCTGGTGCCCTCTCCTGGCCCGCAGGTGGAGATGCAGGCAGAACACTGCACACCTAATGCAGAACTCAAAGAGAACAGAAAGAGAGAAAAACAAAATGAAACGACCCAGCTGAGGGGGAGGTCTGGTGTTGCTACTGTGGTCTCATTTTTACGACAGCAAGATAGGACTCAGTGGAAATTTGGTGTGTTCCTTGGGTAGATGTGCACCTGTAGGATGTAAACTAGGTAATGATTGGTTAAAGTTTAGATGTCAGATTCTTTTTTTTTTTCTTTTTTTGGCTTTTCGAGACAATTTTACAGCGATCCACATGTCTTTGCCTCCCAAGTGGTGGGATTAAACGCGTGCACCACCATACCATACACGGCAGATGTGTCTGGGATTCTTTTAAGATTTTTTTATGTTTGTCCGTTTGTATTTTTTTGTTTTTCGATACATGGTTTCTCTGTGTAGCATTGGCCATCCTGGACTCACTTTGTAGACCAGGCTGGACCTTGAACTCATAGCAACCTTTTCTTTCCTCTTCCAGAAATGGACTGCTTCCTGATTTCAGCTTAAGACAGTCAAACTTCTAGGTCATTGTAGAGGGGACTAGGAAGGACTCCAACCCATTTCACATAAATAGTACCCTGAACGAAAAGAACAGGCATCGGCTGCTCTGCCTTTGGTCTCTCCAGTCTCTTGTTTATGTTTGGGCTTGTATGCGAACCCACACATTTCTTTCTGCCATAAATTATATTCCAAAACAAATGTGTGTTAGTAGTAATGTTGGTTTTTTTTTACACTTTTAATTTAAAGAGTACTTTCAAGGTCTGGGGTGAGAGGCTCCTCACAATCCCCCTCCCGCCCCCGGCGCACCTGCATTGGCCCTCCTCCGCCACGGTCCCCTGGCCTACCGTGCCCCCGACCCTCTGCTCTGCCACACAGACCCCACCACGTGTGAATTGGATTTAAGTCCCTGCCATCTAGAGGGATGGTAAACACAGAGAAGAGAGAAGATCACTTCAGAAATGTTTTCCCCCCTGTGTGGCAGTGCCTCAGAATTCAAAGAAAGAGAGCATGAAGACAAAACAAATGGGACTAGAGAGATGGATCAGTGGTGAGGAGCACTGTCAGCTCTTCCAAAGGACCTGGGTTGGATTCCCAACACCCACAGGGCAGCTCACAACTGTCTGTAACACAACTAGAAGGGATCTGACACATTCATACCTAATGATGCACAGAAAAAAATTAAAATAAGGCCGGGCGGTGGTGGCGCATGACAATAATCCCAGCACTCGGGAGACAGAGGCAGTCGGATTGCCGTGAATTTTAGGGCAGCCTGGTCTAAAAAAGCAAGTAACTCCAGGACAGTAGAGGCTACACAGAGAAACGCTAACGTGAAAAACGAATCCCTTGCCCCCCACCCCCCCAAAAAAAAAGAAATAGAAAAAAAAAATAAAATGAAATAAAGGCAAATAAAATGAAAGGAACCGTCTCAGAGGTCTGGTGTAGCTCCTCGGTCTAATTTTTTTTTTGTTTCTTTTGGTTTGGTTTTGGTTTTGGTTCCAGAAGACAGCGTTTCTTTATGGAACCTTAGCTGTCCTGGACCCGCTGTGTAAACGAGGCTGGCCTCAAACTCACAACAACCCACCTGTCTCTGCCTCCCGAGTGCTGGGATGAAAGAAAAGCGTGTGCCACCACCGCCTGGCTACTGAAAGATTCTGAACTAGTTTTTTTCCCCCTGTCATTACGGTTAATTTAAAAGTTTATTTTCAATTTAAAATATTTATTCATTATTATGTGTACAGTGCTCCATCTGCCTGCGTGTATGCCTGCACGCCAGAGGAGGACGTTAGATCAAATTATAGATGGCTGTGAGCCACCGTGTGCTCGCTGGGAACGCAACTCAGGACCTCTGGAGGGGCAGTCAGTGCTCTTAACCTCTGAGCCACCTCTCCATCCAGCTCTTAATTTTTGTTTTTCGTTTTCAGAGAGCGAGTTAAGCCTTTATGTGGTTTGTCTTTTCATGGAGCAGTGAGGGAACTGTGTAGATCAGAAGAGGCTTCCCTATAATTCTGTACATGCACATTGGGGTTAAGTTCTGAAACCAGAACTTAAAGAAGCCAGCTCGGTGTGGTCCTGTAGGCCTTGAATCCCATAGCTCTGAAGGCAGAGGCAGGTAAAACTCTGTGAGCTGGAGGCAGGCCTCATCTAGTTAGGGATTACAATGGTTCCACGTGGGGTACGGAGACTATACTAAATAAAGGACCAGTTTACCCTTGATAGATAGCTGAATAAAGACTTAAATATGTACTTGGAAAAACCAAACACAGAAGTCCACCTGTCTCTGCTGTGATTACATGAGGAAACTATGATGCTTGGCCTCCATTTGTCTTTCTGTCTGTGTATCTTACTTATCTAAGGTTTGTGGAGATAGACTCTCTCTCTCTCTCTCTCTCTCTCTCTCTCTCTCTCTCTCTCTGCCCCCCTCTGGCTGTCTTTGAAACTGATGTGTAGATGGACTAAGGTTGGAACTCCCAGGACTACCTAGAAACTTTCTTGGAGATAAAGAGCTGAAAGGACCAGCATGGTGGCACACGCCATTCATCCCAGCACTTGGGAGGCAGGGGTAGGTGGATCTCTGTGAGTTTGAGACCAGCCTGGTCTAAAAACAGAGTTCCAGGACACCCAAGGCTACCCAGAGAAACCCTGTCTCAAAAAACCAATATAAATAAGTAAATAAATAAATGAAATTAAAGGAAGCAGGGCCTGGTGGTGCATGCCAGGACAATTAATTATATCTGCTTTATTTTATTTTTTTTCTTATGACTAATGCCATGAAAAATTTAAATATTCAGTGCATTGCTGCCACCAGGCCTGGCTCTTTCCTTTCTTCCTTCCTTTCCTCCTCCTCCTCCTCTTCCTTCTTCTCCTTCTAATATATATATTTTTTCGAGCCAAGGTTTCTCTGTTTTAGCCTTGGCCTTCCTGGACTCACTTTGTAGACCAGGCTGGCCTTGAACTCACAGCGATCCGTCTGCCGCTGCCTCCTGAGTGCTGGGATTAAAGGCATGCGACATCACGCCCGCCTTTACTCCCGGCGCTTGGGAGGCAGAGGCCGCTGGGTCCCCGTGAGTTCCAGGACAGCCATAGCTGTTGCACAAAGAAACCCTGTCTCGAAAAGCCACAAAAAGAAATAAAAAGAAACGAAATAAAAGTAAAAAATGCCTCAGGAGGGGTTAAAAGCACTGGCTGCTCTTCCAAAAGTCCTGAGAGGCAAGCAGAACACTCCACTCTTAATCCAGAAATTAATCAGAAACAGAAAGAGAGAAAAACAAAATGAAAGGCCCCAGCTGAGAGGGAGGTTTGGTGTGGCTCCTGTGGTCTCATTTTTAAAAGAGCAAAATAGGGCTCAATGGAAATCTGGCGTGTTCCATGGGTAGATGGGGACCTGGAGGATCTAAACTAGAAATGGTTTGTTAAAGTGTACATATGTGATTCTTCTAAGACTTATATACAGCCCAGCATGCATACGAACACACACACATCTTTAAAGATAAATAACAAAACAACCGATTCTGTCTTTGTAAATGCACTCATTGTAGATTTTCTTGTTTCATCGCGTGCGCGCGCGTGTGTGTGTGTATGTGAGTGTGTGTGTGTCTGTGTGTGTGTATGTGCTGAGTGATCAGTCACAGTCTCTAGCTATGACCACTGCCTCTGACGTGCTGAGATTGGTTTTTGACCCCGTTCTTCCTTCTTTCCTTCCTACCTATCTCACTCTCAGCAGCCATTTCTTTCCTCTTCAAGAGGACTGCTTCTTGAAAACCTTAAATAAGTCACTTCTAGGTCATGCTAGAGGGGACTAGGATGGACCCCAAACCATTTCACATAAATAGTACCCTGAACGATAAGAAAAGGCATCGGCTGCTCTGTCTTTTAGTCTCGTTGCTCTCCTGTTTATGATAGAGCCTGTATGTGAACCTATACATTTCTTTCCCCTGTAAATTATATTCCAAAACAAATGACCGCTTGTAGTGGTCTTTTGTTGTTGTTGTTGTTGTTAATTGTTTGTTGGTTGCTTGGTTATTTACTTTTTTTGTTCTTCTCTTTTTTATTGAAAGGGTGGGTATACTTTCTATATCAGGAGAAAGAGCCTCCTCACACAATTCTCTCTCTCTCTCTCTCTCTCTCTCTCTCTCTCTCTCTCTCTCTCTCTCTCCCCCTGCCCCCTCTCGTGCTAGGTATAGAATCACGCTGATTTTCTGGGCTGGTTATAGAGTCACTGCTGCATTGATAATAAATAGATTCAGTACTGACTGATGTCTTATAGACATTAGAAGGAAGCTGGCACTACCTAGACCAGTCTGCCTGACTCTGCTGTGATCCAACGAGGGAACTATGAGGATTGGTGTCCATTTGTCTGTCTGTGTGTGTATTATCTATCTATCTATCTATCTATCTATCCATCTATCTATCTATCTATGTTTGTATGTATGTATGTATCTAACATTTATGTATTTATGTATTAGTATACTACGGAGAATACACTAAATGAAGGACATGTTTGTCCTTTGTAAATAGTTGAGTAAAGAATTATATATTTAGCCAGGCATGGTGGCACATGCCTTTAATTCTATCTGTCTTTTTATCTATCTATCTATCTATCTATCTATCTATGTATCTATCTATCTATCTATCATCGATAGATGATACTTACTTACTTATCTACTTACACAGTGTTTAAACTATTTTGGAGACAGAATCTCTCTATGTATTCCTGTCTGTCTTGAAAATCGCTGTGTATACTGACCTAGTTTGGAACTAGAACTTTTCTTGTGTTAAAGAAATTGTAGTTTTTTCTTGCTTGCTTGCTTGTTTGTTTCCAGACAAGGTTTCCCGTGTAGCCTTCCCTGTCCTGGACTTTCAAGTGCAAGTGATTCTCTCCCCTCTGTCTCCCAACTGCTGGGATTAAAGGCAAAGGAAAACAAAAACAAAAACTAAGCCAGGCATGGCATAGTGGTGCATGCCTTTAATCCTAGCAATCGGGATGCAGAGGCAGGCCGATCGCTGTGAGTTTAAGGCCGGTATGGTATACAAAGTGAGCCCAGGACTGGATAGCCAACGCTACACGGAGAATCCCTGTCTCTGGGTGGATGGTGTGGGGGATGTGGTAGTGGGAGACAGAAACAAAACCAAACACAAAAACTTGGCTGTCACACCCGCCAGGTGGAGAGGGAGAGCACCACCCACCTCCTCCATGGCAGGTGCCAGTACTGGAGTGGCAGGGCCAATATTGCCCTTGTGATGGTATCATCCAGCAAGCACCACAGCGCCTGGATGATGCTGTGTTGTTCTTATAAATTACACTCTTTTCTGTGTGACAGCGCCTCAGCATTTAAACCAAAGAGAGCATTGCGCAAAATGCAATGGAGCCGGGTGGTGTTGGCGCATGCATGCCTGTTGTCTCAGAACATGGGAGGCAGAGGCAGGCATGAGCTCCAGGGCAGTCAGAGCTGTTACACAGAGAAACCCTGTCTTGAAAACCACAAAAAGAAATAAAATAAAACGAAGTAAAATTAAAAAATGCCTCAGGAGGGGTTAAAACACTGGCTGCTCTTCCAAATGTCCTAAGAGGCAAGCAGAACACTCCACACTTAATCCAGAAATCAATCTAAAACAGAAAGAGAGAAAAACAAAATGAAAGGCCCCAGCAGAGAGGGAGGTCTGGTGTGCCTCCTGTGGTCTCATTTTTAAGAGAGCAAAATAGGGCTCAATGGAAATCTGGCGTGTTCCATGGGTAGATGGGGACCTGGAGGATCTAAACTAGAAATGGTTTGTTAACGTGTACATATGTGATTCTTCTAAGACTTATATACACCCTAGCGTGCATGTGAATACACACACATCTTTAAAGATAAATAACAAAACAACCAATTCTCTCTTTGTAACTGCACTCATTGGAGCTTTTCTTGTGTCATCGTGTGTGTGTGTGTGTGTGTGTGTGTGTGTGTGTGTGTGTGTATGTGTGCGTCGGCACCCCCCACGGGTATTAAAAATTAATCCACAGCTGAGTGATCATTCACAGTCTCTAGCTATGACCACCGCCTCTGACGTGCTGAGATTGGTTTTTGACCCCATTCTTCCTTCTTTCCTTCCTACCTATCTCACTCCCAGGACCCATTTCTTTCCGCTTCAAGAAATGGACTGCTTCCTGATGTCACCTTAAGTCAGTCACTTCTAGGTCTTGCTAGAGGGGACTAGGAAGGACCCCAAACCATTTCACATATATAGTACCCTTAACGTTAAGAACAGGCATTGGCTGCTCTGTCTTTTGGTCTCATTGTTCTCCTGTTCATGTTTGAGCCTGTATGTGAATCCACACATTTCTTTCCCCTGTAAATTATATTCCAAAAATAATGACTGCTTGTAGTTTTCTTTTTTGTATGGTTGTTAATATTTGTTTGTTGGTTGGTTATTTTATTTATTTCTGCTTCTTTTTTTATTGTAAGGGTGTGTATAGTTTCTAGATAAGGAGAGAGAGCCTCCTCACACAATTCTCCCTCCCTCTCTCTCTCTCTCTCTCTCTCTCTCTCTCTCTCTCTCTCTCCCTCTCCCTCTCCCCCCCCTCTTGCTGGGTATATAATCATATTGATTTTTTGGGCTGGTTATAGTGTCACTGCTGCATTGCTAATAAATAGATTCAGTACTGACTGATGACTAATAAGTTTTAGAAGGTAGCTGGCTCTACCTAGACCAGGCTGCTTGACTCTGCTGTGATCAAATGAGGTAACTATGAAGATTGGTCTCCATTTGTCTGTCTGTGTGTTTTGTATCTATCTATCTATCTATCTATCTATCTATCTATCTATTTTTCTATCTATGTGTGTATGTATGTAAGTGTCTAACATCTATGTGTTTATGTATTAGTATAGTACAGAGAATTCACTAAATAAAGGAATAGTTTATCCTTTTTAAATAGTTGAGTAAAGAATTAAATATTTAGCCAGGCATGGTGGCACATGCCTTTAATCCTATCTATCTATCTATCTATCTATCTATCTATCTATCTATCATCGATGTATTTACTTACTTACTTATCTACTTACACAGTGTTTAAACTATTTTGGAGACAGAGTCTCTCTATGTATTCCTGTCTGTCTTGAAAATCGCTGTGTATACTGACCTAGTTTGGAACTAGAACTTTTCTTGTGTTAAAGAAATTGTAGTTTTTTCTTGCTTGCTTGCTTGTTTGTTTCCAGACTAGGTTTCCCGTGTAGCCTTCCCTGTCCTGGACTTTCAAGTGCAAGTGATTCTCTCCCCTCTGTCTCCCAACTGCTGGGATTAAAGGCAAAGGAAAACAAAAACAAAAACTAAGCCAGGCATGGCATTGTGGTGCATGACTTTAATTGCAGCACTCAGGAGGCAGGGGCAGGCAGATCGCTGTGAGTATAAGGCCAGCCTGGTCTACAAAGGGAGCCCAGGACTGGATAGCCAACGCTACACGGAGAATCCCTGTCTCTGGGTGGATGGTGTGGGGAATGTGGTAGTGGGAGACAGAAACAAAACCAAACACAAAAACTTGGCTGTCACACCCGCCAGGTGGAGAGGGAGAGCACCGCCCACCTCCTCCATGGCAGGTGCCAGTACTGGAGTGGCAGGGCCAATATTGCCCTTGTGATGGTATCATCCAGCGAGCACCACAGCGCCTGGATGATGGTGTGTTGTTCTTATAAATTACACTCTTTTCTGTGTGACAGCGCCTCAGCATTTAAACCAAAGAGAGCATTACGCAAAATGCAATGGAGCCGGGTGGTGTTGGCGCATGCATGCCTGTTGTCTCAGAACATGGGAGGCAGAGGCAGGCATGAGCTCCAGGGCAGTCAGAGCTGTTACACAGAGAAACCCTGTCTTGAAAACCACAAAAAGAAATAAAATAAAACGAAGTAAAATTAAAAAATGCCTCAGGAGGGGTTAAAACACTGGCTGCTCTTCCAATTGTCCTAAGAGGCAAGCAGAACACTCCACACTTAATCCAGAAATCAATCTAAAACAGAAAGAGAGAAAAACAAAATGAAAGGCCCCAGCAGAGAGGGAGGTCTGGTGTGCCTCCTGTGGTCTCATTTTTAAGAGAGCAAAATAGGGCTCAATGGAAATCTGGCGTGTTCCATGGGTAGATGGGGACCTGGAGGATCTAAACTAGAAATGGTTTGTTAATGTGTACATATGTGATTCTTCTAAGACTTATATACACCCTAGCGTGCATGCGAATACACACACATCTTTAAAGATAAATAACAAAACAACCAATTCTCTCTTTGTAACTGCACTCATTGGAGCTTTTCTTGTGTCATCGTGTGTGTGTGTGTGTGTGTGTGTGTGTGTGTGTGTGTGTGTGTGTGTATGTGTGCGTCGGCACCCCCCACGGGTGTTAAAAATTAATCCACAGCTGAGTGATCATTCACAGTCTCTAGCTATGACCACCGCCTCTGACGTGCTGAGATTGGTTTTAGACCCCCTTCTTCCTTCTTTCCTTCCTACCTATCTCACTCCCAGCACCCATTTCTTTCCTCTTCTAGAAATGGACTGCTTCCTGATGTCACCTTAAGTCAGTCACTTCTAGGTCATGCTAGAGGGGACTAGGAAGGACACCAAACCATTTCACATAAATAGTACCCTGAACGATAAGAACAGGCATTGGCTGCTCTGTCTTTTGTTCTTCTTGGTCTCCTGTTCATGTTTCAGCCTGTATGTGAATCCACACATTTCTTTCCCATTTAAATTATATTCCAAAACAATTTACTGCTTGTAGTGGTCTTTTTGTTGCTGTTGTTGTTGTTGTTTGTTTGTTGGTTGGTTGGTTATTTATTTTATATTTTTCTTCTTCTCTTTTTTATTGAAAGGGTGGGTATACTTTCTATATCAGGAAAGAGAGCCTCCTCAAACAATTCTCTCCCCCCCCCTCCCCCCCCCAACCGCCACCTTCTCCTGGTGGGTATAGAATCACATTGATTTTCTGGGCTGGTTATAGAGACACTGCTGCATTGCTAATAAAAAGATTCAGTACTGACAGATGACAAATATACATTAGAAGTTAGCTGGCACTACCTAGTCCAGGCTGCCTGACACTGCTGTGATCAAATGAAGGAACTATGAGAATTGGTATCCATTTGTCTGTCTTTATGTCTATTATCTATCTATTTACCTATCTATCTATCTATCTATGTGTGTATGTATGTATCTAACATCTATGTATTTACGTATTAGTTTTGTATGGAGAATACACTAAACAAAGAACTAGTTTAATCTTTTAAAATAGTTGAGTAAAGAATTAAATATTTAGCCAGGCATGGTGGCACACACCTTTAATCCTATCTATCTATCTATCTATCTATCTATCTATCTATCTATGTATCTATCTATTATCGATGTATTTACTTACTTACTTATGTACTTACACAGTGTTTAAATTATTTTGGAGACAGAGTCTTTCTATGTAATCCTGTCTGTCTTGAAATTCGCTGTGTTTACTGACCTAGTTTGGATCTAGAACTTTTCTTGGGTTAAAGAAATTGTAGTTTTTTGTTTGCTTGCTTGCTTGCTTGCTTGCTTGTTTGTTTGTTCCCAGACAAGGTTTCTCATGTAGCCTTGCCTTTCCTGGACTTGCAAGTGCAAGTGATTCTCTTGCCTCTGTCTCCCAACTGCTGGGATTAAAGGCAAAGAAAAACAAACCCAAAAACAAAGCTAGGCATGTCATGGTGGTGCAGGCCTTTAATGTCAGCACTCAGGAGGCAGAGGCAGGCATATCGCTGTGACTTTAAGGCCAGCCTGGTCTACAAAGTGAGCCGAGGACTGGATAGCCAACGCTACACAGAGAAACCCTGTCTCTGGGCGGAGGGTGTGGGGGTGGTGGTAGTGGGAGACAGAAACAAAGCAAAACAAAACACCAAAACTTAACTGTCACACCTGCCTGGTGGAGAGGGAGAGCCCTGCCCACCTCCTCCATGTCGGGTGCCAGTACTGGAGTGGCGGGGCCAATATTGCCCTTCTCATGGTATCATCCAGGGAGCATCACAGCGCCCGGATGACGGTGTGTTGTTCTCATAAATTACACTCTTTTCTGTGTGACAGCGCCTCAGCATTTAAAACAAAGAGAGCATTACGCAAAATGCAATGGAGCCGGGTGGTGTTGGCACATGCATGCCTGTTGTCTCAGAACATGGGAGGCAGAGGCAGGCATGAGCTCCAGGGCAGTCAGAGCTGTTACACAGAGAAACCCTGTCTTGAAAACCACAAAAAGAAATAAAATAAAACAAAGTAAAATTAAAAAATGCCTCAGGAGGGGTTAAAACACTGGCTGCTCTTCCAAATGTCCTAAGAGGCAAGCAGAACACTCCACACTTAATCCAGAAATCAATCTAAAACAGAAAGAGAGAAAAACAAAATGAAAGGCCCCAGCAGAGAGGGAGGTCTGGTGTGCCTCCTGTGGTCTCATTTTTAAGAGAGCAAAATAGGGCTCAATGGAAATCTGGCGTGTTCCATGGGTAGATGGGGACCTGGAGGATCTAAACTAGAAATGGTTTGTTAACATGTACATATGTGATTCTTCTAAGACTTATATACACCCTAGCGTGCATGCGAATACACACACATCTTTAAAGATAAATAACAAAACAACCAATTCTCTCTTTGTAACTGCACTCATTGGAGCTTTTCTTGTGTCATCGTGTGTGTGTGTGTGTGTGTGTGTGTGTGTGTGTGTGTGTGTGTGTGTGCTTGCGCACGCAAGAACGAGCATGCATGGGTGTTAATAATTAATCCTCAGCTGGTTGATCATTCACAGTCTCTAGCTATGACCACTGCCTCTGACATGCTGAGATTGGTTTGAGACCCCCTTCTTCCTTCTTTCCTTCCTACCTATCTCACTCCCAGCACCCATTTCTTTCCTCTTCTAGAAATGGACTGCTTCCTGATGTCACCTTAAGTCAGTCACTTCTAGGTCATGCTAGAGGGGACTAGGAAGGACACCAAACCATTTCACATAAATAGTACCCTGAACGATAAGAACAGGCATTGGCTGCTCTGTCTTTTGTTCTTGTTGGTCTCCTGTTCATGTTTCAGCCTGTATGTGAATCCACACATTTCTTTCCCATTTAAATTATATTCCAAAACAATTTACTGCTTGTAGTGGTCTTTTTGTTGCTGTTGTTGTTGTTGTTTGTTTGTTGGTTGGTTGGTTATTTATTTTATATTTTTCTTCTTCTCTTTTTTATTGAAAGGGTGGGTATACTTTCTATATCAGGAAAGAGAGCCTCCTCAAACAATTCTCTCCCCCTTTCCCGCCCCCCCCCGCCCGCCACCTTCTCCTGGTGGGTATAGAATCACATTGATTTTCTGGGCTGGTTATAGAGACACTGCTGCATTGCTAATAAAAAGATTCAGTACTGACAGATGACAAATATACATTAGAAGTTAGCTGGCACTACCTAGTCCAGGCTGCCTGACACTGCTGTGATCAAATGAAGGAACTATGAGAATTGGTATCCATTTGTCTGTCTTTATGTCTATTATCTATCTATTTACCTATCTATCTATCTATCTATGTGTGTATGTATGTATGTATCTAACATCTATGTATTTACGTATTAGTTTTGTATGGAGAATACACTAAACAAAGAACTAGTTTAATCTTTTAAAATAGTTGAGTAAAGAATTAAATATTTAGCCAGGCATGGTGGCACACACCTTTAATCCTATCTATCTATCTATCTATCTATCTATCTATCTATCTATGTATCTATCTATTATCGATGTATTTACTTACTTACTTATCTACTTACACAGTGTTTAAATTATTTTGGAGACAGAGTCTTTCTATGTAATCCTGTCTGTCTTGAAATTCGCTGTGTATACTGACCTAGTTTGGATCTAGAACTTTTCTTGGGTTAAAGAAATTGTAGTTTTTTGTTTGCTTGCTTGCTTGCTTGCTTGCTTGTTTGTTTGTTCCCAGACAAGGTTTCTCATGTAGCCTTGCCTTTCCTGGACTTGCAAGTGCAAGTGATTCTCTTGCCTCTGTCTCCCAACTGCTGGGATTAAAGGCAAAGAAAAACAAACCCAAAAACAAAGCTAGGCATGTCATGGTGGTGCAGGCCTTTAATCTCAGCACTCAGGAGGCAGAGGCAGGCATATCGCTGTGACTTTAAGGCCAGCCTGGTCTACAAAGTGAGCCGAGGACTGGATAGCCAACGCTACACAGAGAAACCCTGTCTCTGGGCGGAGGGTGTGGGGGTGGTGGTAGTGGGAGACAGAAACAAAGCAAAACAAAACACCAAAACTTAACTGTCACACCTGCCTGGTGGAGAGGGAGAGCCCTGCCCACCTCCTCCATGTCGGGTGCCAGTACTGGAGTGGCGGGGCCAATATTGCCCTTCTCATGGTATCATCCAGGGAGCATCACAGCGCCCGGATGACGGTGTGTTGTTCTCATAAATTACACTCTTTTCTGTGTGACAGCGCCTCAGCATTTAAAACAAAGAGAGCATTACGCAAAATGCAATGGAGCCGGGTGGTGTTGGCGCATGCATGCCTGTTGTCTCAGAACATGGGAGGCAGAGGCAGGCATGAGCTCCAGGGCAGTCAGAGCTGTTACACAGAGAAACCCTGTCTTGAAAACCACAAAAAGAAATAAAATAAAACAAAGTAAAATTAAAAAATGACTCAGGAGGGGTTAAAACACTGGCTGCTCTTCCAAATGTCCTAAGAGGCAAGCAGAACACTCCACACTTAATCCAGAAATCAATCTAAAACAGAAAGAGAGAAAAACAAAATGAAAGGCCCCAGCAGAGAGGGAGGTCTGGTGTGCCTCCTGTGGTCTCATTTTTAAGAGAGCAAAATAGGGCTCAATGGAAATCTGGCGTGTTCCATGGGTAGATGGGGACCTGGAGGATCTAAACTAGAAATTTTTTGTTAACGTGTACATATGTGATTCTTCTAGGACTTATATACACCCTAGCGTGCATGCGAATACACACACATCTTTAAAGATAAATAACAAAACAACCAATTCTCTCTTTGTAACTGCACTCATTGGAGCTTTTCTTGTGTCATCGTGTGTGTGTGTGTGTGTGTGTGTGTGTGTGTGTGTGTGTGTGTGTGCTTGCGCACGCAAGAACGAGCATGCATGGGTGTTAATAATTAATCCTCAGCTGGTTGATCATTCACAGTCTCTAGCTATGACCACTGCCTCTGACGTGCTGAGATTGGTTTGAGACCCCCTTCTTCCTTCTTTCCTTCCTACCTATCTCACTCCCAGCAACCATTTCTTTCCTCTTCTAGAAATGGACTGCTTCCTGATGTCACCTTAAGTCAGTCACTTCTAGGTCATGCTAGAGGGACTAGGAAGGACACCAAACCATTTCACATAAATAGTACCCTGAACGATAAGAACAGGCATTGGCTGCTCTGTCTTTTGTTCTTGTTGGTCTCCTGTTCATGTTTCAGCCTGTATGTGAATCCACACATTTCTTTCCCATTTAAATTATATTCCAAAACAATTTACTGCTTGTAGTGGTCTTTTTGTTGCTGTTGTTGTTGTTGTTTGTTTGTTGGTTGGTTGGTTATTTATTTTATATTTTTCTTCTTCTCTTTTTTATTGAAAGGGTGGGTATACTTTCTATATCAGGAAAGAGAGCCTCCTCAAACAATTCTCTCCCCCCCCCTCCCCCCCCCAACCGCCACCTTCTCCTGGTGGGTATAGAATCACATTGATTTTCTGGGCTGGTTATAGAGACACTGCTGCATTGCTAATAAAAAGATTCAGTACTGACAGATGACAAATATACATTAGAAGTTAGCTGGCACTACCTAGTCCAGGCTGCCTGACACTGCTGTGATCAAATGAAGGAACTATGAGAATTGGTATCCATTTGTCTGTCTTTATGTCTATTATCTATCTATTTACCTATCTATCTATCTATCTATGTGTGTATGTATGTATCTAACATCTATGTATTTACGTATTAGTTTTGTATGGAGAATACACTAAACAAAGAACTAGTTTAATCTTTTAAAATAGTTGAGTAAAGAATTAAATATTTAGCCAGGCATGGTGGCACACACCTTTAATCCTATCTATCTATCTATCTATCTATCTATCTATGTATCTATCTATTATCGATGTATTTACTTACTCACTTATCTACTTACACAGTGTTTAAATTATTTTGGAGACAGAGTCTTTCTATGTAATCCTGTCTGTCTTGAAATTCGCTGTGTATACTGACCTAGTTTGGATCTAGAACTTTTCTTGGGTTAAAGAAATTGTAGTTTTTTGTTTGCTTGCTTGCTTGCTTGCTTGCTTGTTTATTTGTTCCCAGACAAGGTTTCTCATGTAGCCTTGCCTTTCCTGGACTTGCAAGTGCAAGTGATTCTCTTGCCTCTGTCTCCCAACTGCTGGGATTAAAGGCAAAGAAAATCAAACCCAAAAACAAAGCTAGGCATGTCATGGTGGTGCAGGCCTTTAATCTCAGCACTCAGGAGGCAGAGGCAGGCATATCGCTGTGACTTTAAGGCCAGCCTGGTCTACAAAGTGAGCCGAGGACTGGATAGCCAACGCTACACAGAGAAACCCTGTCTCTGGGCAGAGGGTGTGGGGGTGGTGGTAGTGGGAGACAGAAACAAAGCAAAACAAAACACCAAAACTTAACTGTCACACCTGCCTGGTGGAGAGGGAGAGCCCTGCCCACCTCCTCCATGTCGGGTGCCAGTAGTGGAGTGGCGGGGCCAATATTGCCCTTCTCATGATATCATCCAGGGAGCATCACAGCGCCCGGATGACGGTGTGTTGTTCTCATAAATTACACACTTTTCTGTGTGACAGCGCCTCAGCATTTAAACCAAAGAGAGCATTACGCAAAATGCAATGGAGCCGGGTGGTGTTGGCGCATGCATGCCTGTTGTCTCAGAACATGGGAGGCAGAGGCAGGCATGAGCTCCAGGGCAGTCAGAGCTGTTACACAGAGAAACCCTGTCTTGAAAACCACAAAAAGAAATAAAATAAAACGAAGTAAAAATTAAAAATGCCTCAGGAGGGGTTAAAACACTGGCTGCTCTTCCAAATGTCCTAAGAGGCAAGCAGAACACTCCACACTTAATCCAGAAATCAATCTACAACAGAAAGAGAGAAAAACAAAATGAAAGGCCCCAGCAGAGAGGGAGGTCTGATGTGCCTCCTGTGGTCTCATTTTTAAGAGAGCAAAATAGGGCTCAATGGAAATCTGGCGTGTTCCATGGGTAGATGGGGACCTGGAGGATCTAAACTAGAAATGGTTTGTTAACGTGTACATATGTGATTCTTCTAAGACTTATATACACCCTAGCGTGCATGCGAATACACACACATCTTTAAAGATAAATAACAAAACAACCAATTCTCTCTTTGTAACTGCACTCATTGGAGCTTTTCTTGTGTCATCGTGTGTGTGTGTGTGTGTGTGTGTGTGTGTGTGTGTGTGTGTGTGTGTATGTGTGTGCTTGCGCACGCAAGAACGAGCATGCATGGGTGTTAATAATTAATCCTCAGCTGGTTGATCATTCACAGTCTCTAGCTATGACCACTGCCTCTGACGTGCTGAGATTGGTTTGAGACCCCCTTCTTCCTTCTTTCCTTCCTACCTATCTCACTCCCAGCACCCATTTCTTTCCTCTTCTAGAAATGGACTGCTTCCTGATGTCACCTTAAGTCAGTCACTTCTAGGTCATGCTAGAGGGGACTAGGAAGGACACCAAACCATTTCACATAAATAGTACCCTGAACCATAAGAACAGGCATTGGCTGCTCTGTCTTTTGTTCTTGTTGGTCTCCTGTTCATGTTTCAGCCTGTATGTGAATCCACACATTTCTTTCCCATTTAAATTATATTCCAAAACAATTTACTGCTTGTAGTGGTCTTTTTATTGCTGTTGTTGTTGTTGTTTGTTTGTTGGTTGGTTGGTTATTTATTTTATATTTTTCTTCTTCTCTTTTTTATTGAAAGGGTGGGTATACTTTCTATATCAGAAAAGAGAGCCTCCTCAAACAATTCTCTCCCCCCTCCCCCCCCCCGCCCGCCACCTTCTCCTGGTGGGTATAGAATCACATTGATTTTCTGGGCTGGTTATAGAGACACTGCTGCATTGCTAATAAAAAGATTCAGTACTGACAGATGACAAATATACATTAGAAGTTAGCTGGCACTACCTAGTCCAGGCTGCCTGACACTGCTGTGATCAAATGAAGGAACTATGAGAATTGGTATCCATTTGTCTGTCTTTATGTCTATTATCTATCTATTTACCTATCTATCTATCTATCTATCTATGTGTGTATGTATGTATCTAACATCTATGTATTTACGTATTAGTTTTGTATGGAGAATACACTAAACAAAGAACTAGTTTAATCTTTTAAAATAGTTGAGTAAAGAATTAAATATTTAGCCAGGCATGGTGGCACACACCTTTAATCCTATCTATCTATCTATCTATCTATCTATCTATCTATCTATCTATCTATGTATCTATCTATTATCGATGTATTTACTTACTTACTTATGTACTTACACAGTGTTTAAATTATTTTGGAGACAGAGTCTTTCTATGTAATCCTGTCTGTCTTGAAATTCGCTGTGTATACTGACCTAGTTTGGATCTAGAACTTTTCTTGGGTTAAAGAAATTGTAGTTTTTTGTTTGCTTGCTTGCTTGCTTGCTTGCTTGTTTGTTTGTTCCCAGACAAGTTTTCTCATGTAGCCTTGCCTTTCCTGGACTTGCAAGTGCAAGTGATTCTCTTGCCTCTGTCTCCCAACTGCTGGGATTAAAGGCAAAGAAAAACAAACCCAAAAACAAAGCTAGGCATGTCATGGTGGTGCAGGCCTTTAATGTCAGCACTCAGGAGGCAGAGGCAGGCATATCGCTGTGACTTTAAGGCCAGCCTGGTCTACAAAGTGAGCCGAGGACTGGATAGCCAACGCTACACAGAGAAACCCTGTCTCTGGGCGGAGGGTGTGGGGGTGGTGGTAGTGGGAGACAGAAACAAAGCAAAACAAAACACCAAAACTTAACTGTCACACCTGCCTGGTGGAGAGGGAGAGCCCTGCCCACCTCCTCCATGTCGGGTGCCAGTACTGGAGTGGCGGGGCCAATATTGCCCTTCTCATGGTATCATCCAGGGAGCATCACAGCGCCCGGATGACGGTGTGTTGTTCTCATAAATTACACTCTTTTCTGTGTGACAGCGCCTCAGCATTTAAAACAAAGAGAGCATTACGCAAAATGCAATGGAGCCGGGTGGTGTTGGCACATGCATGCCTGTTGTCTCAGAACATGGGAGGCAGAGGCAGGCATGAGCTCCAGGGCAGTCAGAGCTGTTACACAGAGAAACCCTGTTTTGAAAACCACAAAAAGAAATAAAATAAAACGAAGTAAAAATTAAAAATGCCTCAGGAGGGGTTAAAACACTGGCTGCTCTTCCAAATGTCCTAAGAGGCAAGCAGAACACTCCACACTTAATCCAGAAATCAATCTAAAACAGAAAGAGAGAAAAACAAAATGAAAGGCCCCAGCAGAGAGGGAGGTCTGGTGTGCCTCCTGTGGTCTCATTTTTAAGAGAGCAAAATAGGGCTCAATGGAAATCTGGCGTGTTCCATGGGTAGATGGGGACCTGGAGGATCTAAACTAGAAATGGTTTGTTAACGTGTACATATGTGATTCTTCTAAGACTTATATACACCCTAGCGTGCATGCGAATACACACACATCTTTAAAGATAAATAACAAAACAACCAATTCTCTCTTTGTAACTGCACTCATTGGAGCTTTTCTTGTGTCATCGTGTGTGTGTGTGTGTGTGTGTGTGTGTGTGTGTGTGTGTGTGTGTGTATGTGTGCGTCGGCACCCCCCACGGGTGTTAAAAATTAATCCACAGCTGAGTGATCATTCACAGTCTCTAGCTATGACCACCGCCTCTGACGTGCTGAGATTGGTTTTTGACCCCATTCTTCCTTCTTTCCTTCCTACCTATCTCACTCCCAGGACCCATTTCTTTCCGCTTCAAGAAATGGACTGCTTCCTGATGTCACCTTAAGTCAATCACTTCTAGGTCTTGCTAGAGGGGACTAGGAAGGACCCCAAACCATTTCACATATATAGTACCCTTAACGATAAGAACAGGCATTGGCTGCTCTGTCTTTTGGTCTCATTGGTCTCCTGTTCATGTTTGAGCCTGTATCTGAATCCACACATTTCTTTCCCCTGTAAATTATATTCCAAAAATAATGACTGCTTGTAGTTTTCTTTTTTGTATGGTTGTTAATATTTGTTTGTTGGTTGGTTATTTTATTTATTTCTGCTTCTTTTTTTATTGTAAGGGTGTGTATAGTTTCTAGATAAGGAGAGAGAGCCTCCTCACACAATTCTCCCTCTCTCTCTCTCTCTCTCTCTCTCTCTCTCTCTCTCTCTCTCTCTCTCTCTCCCTCTCCCTCTCCCCCCCCCTCTTGCTGGGTATATAATCATATTGATTTTTTGGGCTGGTTATAGTGTCACTGCTGCATTGCTAATAAATAGATTCAGTACTGACTGATGACTAATAAGTTTTAGAAGGTAGCTGGCTCTACCTAGACCAGGCTGCTTGACTCTGCTGTGACCAAATGAGGTAACTATGAAGATTGGTCTCCAATTGTCTGTCTGTGTGTTTTGTATCTATCTATCTATCTATCTATCTATCTATCTATCTATCTATCTATCTATCTATTTTTCTATCTATGTGTGTATGTATGTAAGTGTCTAACATCTATGTGTTTATATATTAGTATAGTACAGAGAATTCACTAAATAAAGGAATAGTTTATCCTTTTTAAATAGTTGAGTAAAGAATTAAATATTTAGCCAGGCATGGTGGCACATGCCTTTAATCCTATCTATCTATCTATCTATCTATCTATCTATCTATCTATCTATCATCGATGTATTTACTTACTTACTTATCTACTTACACAGTGTTTAAACTATATTGGAGACAGAGTCTCTCTATGTATTCCTGTCTGTCTTGAAAATCGCTGTGTATACTGACCTAGTTTGGAACTAGAACTTTTCTTGTGTTAAAGAAATTGTAGTTTTTTCTTGCTTGCTTGCTTGTTTGTTTCCAGACAAGGTTTCCCGTGTAGCCTTCCCTGTCCTGGACTTTCAAGTGCAAGTGATTCTCTCCCCTCTGTCTCCCAACTGCTGGGATTAAAGGCAAAGGAAAACAAAAACAAAAACTAAGCCATGCATGGCATTGTGGTGCATGACTTTAATTGCAGCACTCAGGAGGCAGAGGCAGGCAGATAGCTGTGAATATAAAGCCAGCCTCGTCTACAAAGGGAGCCCAGGACTGGATAGCCAACGCTACAGGGAGAATCCCTGTCTCTGGGTGGATGGTGTGGG
Organism: Acomys minous; assembly: GCF_964271855.1. NCBI lineage: Eukaryota > Metazoa > Chordata > Mammalia > Rodentia > Muridae > Acomys > Acomys minous. The sequence continues at coordinate 981,594 of NW_028182181.1, read as the reverse complement.
GAATGTGGTGGTGGGAGACAGAAACAAAACCAAACACAAAAACTTGGCTGTCACACCCGCCAGGTGGAGAGGGAGAGCACCGCCCACCTCCTCCATGGCAGGTGCCAGTACTGGAGTGGCAGGGCCAATATTGCCCTTGTGATGGTATCATCCAGCGAGCACCACAGCGCCTGGATGATGGTGTGTTGTTCTTATAAATTACACTCTTTTCTGTGTGACAGCGCCTCAGCATTTAAACCAAAGAGAACATTACGCAAAATGCAATGGAGCCGGGTGGTGTTGGCGCATGCATGCCTGTTGTCTCAGAACATGGGAGGCAGAGGCAGGCATGAGCTCCAGGGCAGTCAGAGCTGTTACACAGAGAAACCCTGTCTTGAAAACCACAAAAAGAAATAAAATAAAACGAAGTAAAATTAAAAAATGCCTCAGGAGGGGTTAAAACCCTGGCTGCTCTTCCAAATGTCCTAAGAGGCAAGCAGAACACTCCACACTTAATCCAGAAACCAATCTAAAACAGAAAGAGAGAAAAACAAAATGAAAGGCCCCAGCAGAGAGGGAGGTCTGGTGTGCCTCCTGTGGTCTCATTTTTAAGAGAGCAAAATAGGGCTCAATGGAAATCTGGCGTGTTCCATGGGTAGATGGGGACCTGGAGGATCTAAACTAGAAATGGTTTGTTAACGTGTACATATGTGATTCTTCTAAGACTTATATACACCCTAGCGTGCATGCGAATACACACACATCTTTAAAGATAAATAACAAAACAACCAATTCTCTCTTTGTAACTGCACTCATTGGAGCTTTTCTTGTGTCATCGTGTGTGTGTGTGTGTGTGTGTGTGTGTGTGTGTGTGTGCTTGCGCACGCAAGAACGAGCATGCATGGGTGTTAATAATTAATCCTCAGCTGGTTGATCATTCACAGTCTCTAGCTATGACCACTGCCTCTGACGTGCTGAGATTGGTTTGAGACCCCCTTCTTCCTTCTTTCCTTCCTACCTATCTCACTCCCAGCACCCATTTCTTTCCTCTTCTAGAAATGGACTGCTTCCTGATGTCACCTTAAGTCAGTCACTTCTAGGTCATGCTAGAAGGGACTAGGAAGGACACCAAACCATTTCACATAAATAGTACCCTGAACGATAAGAACAGGCATTGGCTGCTCTGTCTTTTGTTCTTGTTGGTCTCCTGTTCATGTTTCAGCCTGTATGTGAATCCACACATTTCTTTCCCATTTAAATTATATTCCAAAACAATTTACTGCTTGTAGTGGTCTTTTTGTTGCTGTTGTTGTTGTTGTTTGTTTGTTGGTTGGTTGGTTATTTATTTTATATTTTTCTTCTTCTCTTTTTTATTGAAAGGGTGGGTATACTTTCTATATCAGAAAAGAGAGCCTCCTCAAACAATTCTCTCCCCCCTCCCCCCCCCCGCCCGCCACCTTCTCCTGGTGGGTATAGAATCACATTGATTTTCTGGGCTGGTTATAGAGACACTGCTGCATTGCTAATAAAAAGATTCAGTACTGACAGATGACAAATATACATTAGAAGTTAGCTGGCACTACCTAGTCCAGGCTGCCTGACACTGCTGTGATCAAATGAAGGAACTATGAGAATTGGTATCCATTTGTCTGTCTTTATGTCTATTATCTATCTATTTACCTATCTATCTATCTATCTATCTATGTGTGTATGTATGTATCTAACATCTATGTATTTACGTATTAGTTTTGTATGGAGAATACACTAAACAAAGAACTAGTTTAATCTTTTAAAATAGTTGAGTAAAGAATTAAATATTTAGCCAGGCATGGTGGCACACACCTTTAATCCTATCTATCTATCTATCTATCTATCTATCTATCTATCTATCTATTATCGATGTATTTACTTACTTACTTATGTACTTACACAGTGTTTAAATTATTTTGGAGACAGAGTCTTTCTATGTAATCCTGTCTGTCTTGAAATTCGCTGTGTATACTGACCTAGTTTGGATCTAGAACTTTTCTTGGGTTAAAGAAATTGTAGTTTTTTGTTTGCTTGCTTGCTTGCTTGCTTGCTTGTTTGTTTGTTCCCAGACAAGGTTTCTCATGTAGCCTTGCCTTTCCTGGACTTGCAAGTGCAAGTGATTCTCTTGCCTCTGTCTCCCAACTGCTGGGATTAAAGGCAAAGAAAAACAAACCCAAAAACAAAGCTAGGCATGTCATGGTGGTGCAGGCCTTTAATGTCAGCACTCAGGAGGCAGAGGCAGGCATATCGCTGTGACTTTAAGGCCAGCCTGGTCTACAAAGTGAGCCGAGGACTGGATAGCCAATGCTACACAGAGAAACCCTGTCTCTGGGCGGAGGGTGTGGGGGTGGTGGTAGTGGGAGACAGAAACAAAGCAAAACAAAACACCAAAACTTAACTGTCACACCTGCCTGGTGGAGAGGGAGAGCCCTGCCCACCTCCTCCATGTCGGGTGCCAGTACTGGAGTGGCGGGGCCAATATTGCCCTTCTCATGGTATCATCCAGGGAGCATCACAGCGCCCGGATGACGGTGTGTTGTTCTCATAAATTACACTCTTTTCTGTGTGACAGCGCCTCAGCATTTAAACCAAAGAGAGCATTATGCAAAATGCAATGGAGCCTGGTGGTGTTGGCGCATGCATGCCTGTTGTCTCAGAACATGGGAGGCAGAGGCAGGCATGAGCTCCAGGGCAGTCAGAGCTGTTACACAGAGAAACCCTGTCTTGAAAACCACAAAAAGAAATAAAATAAAACAAAGTAAAATTAAAAAATGCCTCAGGAGGGGTTAAAACACTGGCTGCTCTTCCAAATGTCCTAAGAGGCAAGCAGAACACTCCACACTTAATCCAGAAATCAATCTAAAACAGAAAGAGAGAAAAACAAAATGAAAGGCCCCAGCAGAGAGGGAGGTCTGGTGTGCCTCCTGTGGTCTCATTTTTAAGAGAGCAAAATAGGGCTCAATGGAAATCTGGCGTGTTCCATGGGTAGATGGGGACCTGGAGGATCTAAACTAGAAATTTTTTGTTAACGTGTACATATGTGATTCTTCTAGGACTTATATACACCCTAGCGTGCATGCGAATACACACACATCTTTAAAGATAAATAACAAAACAACCAATTCTCTCTTTGTAACTGCACTCATTGGAGCTTTTCTTGTGTCATCGTGTGTGTGTGTGTGTGTGTGTGTGTGTGTGTGTGTGTGTGTGTGTGTGTGCTTGCGCACGCAAGAACGAGCATGCATGGGTGTTAATAATTAATCCTCAGCTGGTTGATCATTCACAGTCTCTAGCTATGACCACTGCCTCTGACGTGCTGAGATTGGTTTGAGACCCCCTTCTTCCTTCTTTCCTTCCTACCTATCTCACTCCCAGCACCCATTTCTTTCCTCTTCTAGAAATGGACTGCTTCCTGATGTCACCTTAAGTCAGTCACTTCTAGGTCATGCTAGAGGGGACTAGGAAGGACACCAAACCATTTCACATAAATAGTACCCTGAACGATAAGAACAGGCATTGGCTGCTCTGTCTTTTGTTCTTGTTGGTCTCCTGTTCATGTTTCAGCCTGTATGTGAATCCACACATTTCTTTCCCATTTAAATTATATTCCAAAACAATTTACTGCTTGTAGTGGTCTTTTTGTTGCTGTTGTTGTTGTTGTTTGTTTGTTGGTTGGTTGGTTATTTATTTTATATTTTTCTTCTTCTCTTTTTTATTGAAAGGGTGGGTATACTTTCTATATCAGGAAAGAGAGCCTCCTCAAACAATTCTCTCCCCCCCCCCGCCCGCCACCTTCTCCTGGTGGGTATAGAATCACATTGATTTTCTGGGCTGGTTATAGAGACACTGCTGCATTGCTAATAAAAAGATTCAGTACTGACAGATGACAAATATACATTAGAAGTTAGCTGGCACTACCTAGTCCAGGCTGCCTGACACTGCTGTGATCAAATGAAGGAACTATGAGAATTGGTATCCATTTGTCTGTCTTTATGTCTATTATCTATCTATTTACCTATCTATCTATCTATCTATCTATGTGTGTATGTATGTATCTAACATCTATGTATTTACGTATTAGTTTTGTATGGAGAATACACTAAACAAAGAACTAGTTTAATCTTTTAAAATAGTTGAGTAAAGAATTAAATATTTAGCCAGGCATGGTGGCACACACCTTTAATCCTATCTATCTATCTATCTATCTATCTATCTATCTATGTATGTATCTATCTATTATCGATGTATTTACTTACTTACTTATGTACTTACACAGTGTTTAAATTATTTTGGAGACAGAGTCTTTCTATGTAATCCTGTCTGTCTTGAAATTCGCTGTGTATACTGACCTAGTTTGGATCTAGAACTTTTCTTGGGTTAAAGAAATTGTAGTTTTTTGTTTGCTTGCTTGCTTGCTTGCTTGCTTGTTTGTTTGTTCCCATACAAGGTTTCTCATGTAGCCTTGCCTTTCCTGGACTTGCAAGTGCAAGTGATTCTCTTGCCTCTGTCTCCCAACTGCTGGGATTAAAGGCAAAGAAAAACAAACCCAAAAACAAAGCTAGGCATGTCATGGTGGTGCAGGCCTTTAATGTCAGCACTCAGGAGGCAGAGGCAGGCATATCGCTGTGACTTTAAGGCCAGCCTGGTCTACAAAGTGAGCCGAGGACTGGATAGCCAACGCTACACAGAGAAACCCTGTCTCTGGGCGGAGGGTGTGGGGGTGGTGGTAGTGGGAGACAGAAACAAAGCAAAACAAAACACCAAAACTTAACTGTCACACCTGCCTGGTGGAGAGGGAGAGCCCTGCCCACCTCCTCCATGTCGGGTGCCAGTAGTGGAGTGGCGGGGCCAATATTGCCCTTCTCATGGTATCATCCAGGGAGCATCACAGCGCCCGGATGACGGTGTGTTGTTCTCATAAATTACACTCTTTTCTGTGTGACAGCGCCTCAGCATTTAAACCAAAGAGAGCATTACGCAAAATGCAATGGAGCCGGGTGGTGTTGGCGCATGCATGCCTGTTGTCTCAGAACATGGGAGGCAGAGGCAGGCATGAGCTCCAGGGCAGTCAGAGCTGTTACACAGAGAAACCCTGTCTTGAAAACCACAAAAAGAAATAAAATAAAACGAAGTAAAATTAAAAAATGCCTCAGGAGGGGTTAAAACACTGGCTGCTCTTCCAAATGTCCTAAGAGGCAAGCAGAACACTCCACACTTAATCCAGAAATCAATCTAAAACAGAAAGAGAGAAAAACAAAATGAAAGGCCCCAGCAGAGAGGGAGGTCTGGTGTGCCTCCTGTGGTCTCATTTTTAAGAGAGCAAAATAGGGCTCATTGGAAATCTGGCGTGTTCCATGGGTAGATGGGGACCTGGAGGATCTAAACTAGAAATGGTTTGTTAACGTGTACATATGTGATTCTTCTAAGACTTATATACACCCTAGCGTGCATGCGAATACACACACATCTTTAAAGATAAATAACAAAACAACCAATTCTCTCTTTGTAACTGCACTCATTGGAGCTTTTCTTGTGTCATCGTGTGTGTGTGTGTGTGTGTGTGTGTGTGTGTGTGTGTGTGTGTGTATGTGTGTGTGTGCTTGCGCACGCAAGAACGAGCATGCATGGGTGTTAATAATTAATCCTCAGCTGGTTGATCATTCACAGTCTCTAGCTATGACCACTGCCTCTGACGTGCTGAGATTGGTTTGAGACCCCCTTCTTCCTTCTTTCCTTCCTACCTATCTCACTCCCAGCACCCATTTCTTTCCTCTTCCAGAAATGGACTGCTTCCTGATGTCACCTTAAGTCAGTCACTTCTAGGTTTCTAGGTCATGCTAGAGGGGACTAGGAAGGACCCCAAACCATTTCACATAAATAGTACCCTGAACAATAAGAACAGGCATTGGCTGCTCTGTCTTTTGGTCTCGTTGGTCTCCTGTTTATGTTTGAGCCTGTATGTGAACCCACACATTTCTTTTCCCTGTAAATTATATTCCAAAACAAATGACTGCTTGTAGTGGTTTTTGCTTTTGTTGTTGTTGTTGTTATTTGTTTGTTTGTTTATTGGTTGGTTGGTTATTTATTTTATTTTTTTCTTCTCCTTTTTATTGAAAGGGTATACTTTCTATATCAGGAGAGAGAGCCTCCTCACACAATTCTCTCTCTCTCTCTCTCTCTCTCTCTCTCTCTCTCTCTCTCTCTCTCTCACACACACACACACACACACACACACACACACACGTGTGAATTGGATTTATGTCCCTGCCATCTAGAGGGATGATAAACACAGAGATCACTTTTGATGAATTTCTTTTCTGTGTGGCTGGGCCTTAGAATTCAAACAAAAGGAACCATCTCAGAGGTCTGCTGTTGTTCCTTAGTCTAATTTTGTTTGGTTTTGGTTTTTGGAGACAGGGTTTCTCTATGTAGCCTTGGCTGTCCTGGACTCACTGTGTAGACCAAGCTGGCCTCAAACTCACAAAGATACATCTGTCTCTCCCTCCCGATTGCTGGGATTAAAGAAAAGCGAGTGCCACCGAAGCCTGGCTACTGAAAGATTCTGAACTAGTCTGAACTAGGTTTTTTTTTCCCCTGTCATTATTATTACTTTAAAAGTTTATTTTCAGTTTAAAAAAATATGTCTTTATTTATTATTTTGTATACAGTGCTCTCTCTACCTGCTTAGTACGCCTGCCTGTCAGAGGAAGACATTAGATCACATTATAGATGGTTGTGAGCCACTGTGTGCTCGCTGGGAATGCAACTCAGGACCTCTGGAGGAGCAGTCAGTGCTCTTAACCTCTGAGCCACCTCTCCAGCTCTTATTTATTTATTTATTTATTTATTTATTTATTTATTTATTTATTTATGTTGCTGTTGTTTGTTTTGTTTTAAGACGGTGAGTTAAAACATTTATGTGGTTTGTCTGTTCATGGAGCAAGGGGGACTGTGCAGATCAGCAGAGGCTACCCTATCATTCGGCACATGCAAATTGGGTTAAAGTTCTGAAACCAGAACTTAAAGAAGCCAGCTGTGTGGTCCTGTATGTCTTTAATCCCATAGCTCTGAAGGTAGAGGCAGGTGAAACTCTGTGAGCTGGAGGCAGGCCTCATCTAGTTAGGGATTTCCAAGGTTACATAGGGTATGGAGAATAGTTTACCGTTTCTAAGTAGTTGAGTAAAGAATTAAATACTTGTTCAAAAGAATTAAATATTTACCTTATAAGATAAATAAATGAGCCAGGCGTGGTGGCGCACGCCTTTAATCCCAGCACTTGGGAGGCAGAGGCAGGCGGATCGCTGTGAGTTCGAGGCCAGCCTGGTCTACAAAGTGAGTCCAGGATGGCCAAGGCTACACAGAGAAACCCTGTCTCGAAAAACCAAAAAAAAAATAACAATAATAAAATTAAAAAATTATATATATATATATATATATATATATATATATATATATATATATAAATGAAGGCTACACAGAGAAACCCTGTCTCACAGAAAGCAAAGCAAACAAGCTTTGGGTTTTGGTTCCACATAGGTTGTTATTTCTTCATTTATCTAGCTAGCTAGCTAGTTAGTTAGTTAGCTAGTTAGTTAATTTTGTTTTTCAGGCAGGGTTTGCTTGTAATAGCCATGACTGTCATGCAACTTTCTCTGTAGACCAGTATGGGCTGGAAACAGAGATTGCCCTGTATCTGGATTTGCAGTGTTGGAATTTCGTTTTGTTTTGTTTCGTTTCTGTGCAGCAGTCAAGGGTTTCTCTGTGTAGTAGTCCTGGCCATCTTGGAACTCACTCTGTAGAGCAGGCCGAACTCACACTGAGCGAGCGATTCACTGTCTTCTGCCTGCCAAATGTTGGGATTGTTTTGCTTTTTGGGTGGGAGGGGTTCGAGACAGGGTCTCTCTGTGTGGCCTTGGCTGCCCCAGACTCACTCTGTAGACCAGGCTGGCCTGCCTGGAAGTCACAGCGCTTAGCCAGCCTGCCTGCCCGCCTCTGCCTCCCGAGCGCTGGGATGGATGGCGGGCGGGCACGGGTGGGCGCCACCAAGCCCGGCTACGTGTTGGATTTCTGTTTTGTTTTCTGTTTTCTGTAAAGTCAAGGTTCCCTCTGTGTAGTCGTGGCTGTCCTGGAAGTCACTCGGTAGACCAAACTGGACACAGACTCAGAGGTTCACTTGCCCTCACCTCCCAAGGGCTGCAATTTTGTGTTTGTGTGTAGGTGTTTGCTTGTTTTCAGGGGTAGCGTTTCGATGCAACAGCCCTGGCTGTCGCGCAGCTTGCTCTGCAGACCAGTCTGCCATTTTGCTTTGGTTTGTCTTTTCTGTGCAGTGAAGGGCTTCACGTTTAGAGTCAGTTTTGGTGCAGGCACGCAGGGGCCATACCTAATATGCCGTGGCTTTCTCAGAACCCTCTCTGTGTATGCCAGGCTCGCCTCCGATTCGGAGCGACCCACCAGCCTCTGGCCCCCAAGTGCCGGGATGGGAGCCGTGGGCCGCCCCAGACGGGCTCGAATTCTATCAATATCTGCTTGGGTTGAGTGAAAAAGGATCTGAAGGTCATCATCACTCCTCCCTCAGCCTTTGGCCTTATGCCAGAAAGGGTGGGTAACTGAACTTCTTATCTCTTGATTACCTTCCAGTGACACCTTAGTTTCTCCTTGGAGGTGGAGAGGCCTCCGTGGCCGATGTGGAAAGTCCGCCGTTTTCAAGTGTCACAGGGAAACGCTCATTTGGTTTTTGGTCCCCCCTCCCCCTTCCCCTTCCCCTTCCCCCGACAGGGTTTCTCTGAGTAGTAGCCTTGGCTGTCCTGGAATCACGTTGTAGACCAGTCTGGCCTCAAACTCACAGTGATCTGCCTGCCCCTCCCTGCCTCAGCAGTGAGTGCTGGGATTAAAGGTGTGTGCCACCACCACGCCCAGATGGTTTTTGTTTTGTTTCGTTTCGTTTTAAGAGATGGTGCCAGTCTCTTTATGTAGCCTTTATTGTCTCAGAATTCACTGGGTTTTTTGTTTTGTTTTTTTTTTTCTTTTTGAAGATTTCTTGACTATTACGTATACAGTGCTCTGCCTGCATGTACATAGACCGGCATGAATTATGTTCATACTTTTATTCATTCATTCATTCTTTCATTTATTTTGTACTCATCTCTACGGTTGTTTATTTATTTATTTTTTGTTTTGTTGTTGTTGTTTCTGTTTTTTGAGACAGGGATTCTGCGTAGGCTTGGCTGTCCTGGACTCAGTTTGTAGACTAGGCTGGCCTTAAACTCACAGCAATCTGCCTGACTCTCCTGGGATAAAAGAAAGCCCTGCGCCGCCACCCCCTGGCTTTCAGTTATTTCTTTGAGTCAAGGTCTCTCCCTCTCCCTCTCCCTGTCCCTCTCCCTCTCCCTCCCTCCCCCCTCTCTCCCTACCCCCGGCACTCCCACCCCACTGTATGCCTGTAGTGCTGAGTATAGTAGAATCATACTGTTTTTGTGGACTGGTTAGAGTCACTGCTGCATTACTAATAAATAGAATCAGTACTGATGACTAATAAACATTGGTCTCCATTTGTCTGTCTGTGCCTCCCCTATCTATCTATCTATCTATCTATCTGTCTGTCTATCTATCTATTATCTTTGTATTTATGTATTAGTGTAGTACGGAGGCTACACTAAATAGAGGACTAGTTTATCCTTTATAAATAGCTGAGTAATGAATTAAATATTTAGCTTGTGTGGCCTCTGTTTTATCACGCGTGAATTATGTTCATGCTTATATGTATTTAATTTGTATATTTTTAAAAAAGATATTTGTTTGGCTGAGCATCAGTTGCACACGCCTTTAATCCCAGCACTCGGGAGGCAGAGGCAGGCGGATCGCTGTGAGCTCCAGGCCAGCCTGGTCTACAAAGTGAGTCCAGGACAGCCAAAGCTACACAGAAAAAAACCTCTTTTAAGAAACAAAACAAAGCAAAAAGACAGAGAAGGCTGCTGCTTCCATATTGGTGAGGTCAGACGCCATGACGGTTGCCGTCCACATGGGGGCTTCATTATGGCGATGTCAAGAGCCAAACTTTGTTTGAACTTTGACTTGCACATTCCACACGGTGGGGGATGGGGAAGAGAGAGAAACGAACACACACACACACACACACACACACACACACACACACACATCCATCCCTCTCAGAGAGACGGGGGGGGGGATTTTGAAAATAAAATGAAGACACACAGAAAAAGAAATATGTGATAGATAAACAGTATAAAAAAACGAGAAGGAATACAAAACGAAAATTACTAAATTCAAGAAATCAAATTGGAGCCGGGCGTGGTGGCGCATGCCTTTAATCCCAGCACTCAGGAGGCAGAGGCAGGCGGATCGATGTGAGTTCAAGGCCAGCCTGGTCTACAAAGCGAGTCCAGGACAGCCAAGGCTACACAGAGAAAGCCTGTCTCACAAAACCAAAAAAAAAAATAAATAAATAAATAAAAATTTTAAAAAAAAGAAAAAGAAAAAAAAAAAAAAAGAAATCAAATTGGCCCTGCTAGTTCATTGCTTTAATCCATGCACTGTGAAGGCAGATCTCTGACTTCTAAGTCAGACCAGGGTACACATAAGCATACAGGTGAGTGATCTCACATCAGTGCACCACAGAAGAATCTTGAAGAATCAGACAAATCAGAAGATAGTGACTGGTTGCATCAATGTATAGTCGGGAATTTTTTTCCTTTCCTTTCCTCTTTCTTTTTTCTTTTTCTTTTTGCGATTCACTGAGTTGTAAGAGATTTGAGTGTTCATGGAACACAGAGGCAGGACAATGAGGGCCTGTCTAATGAGCTGCTTTCTCCCCCCTCCCCACCCACCAAACACTGCCCCCCCCCCCGCACCCCATGTATTTTTGTGCACACAGTCTGAGATATTTAATTCTTTTTTTCACCTTCCTTCCTTCCTTCCTTTTTTTGTTTTTGTTTTTTCCTTCTTTCTTTCTTCTGGGCTTGTGTGGCCCCTGTTTTATCACACATGAATAATGTTTGTAATTTTATTTATTTATTTTTTTACTTTTATTTTTTTATTTAATGTCTCTTCGGTTGTTTCTTTTTTCTTTTTTCTTTTCTTTTTTGGTTTTGGCTTTTGGAGACAGGGTTTCTCTGTGTAGCCTTGGCTGTCCTGGAATCACTTTGTAGACCTGCCTGGCCTTGAATTCACAGCAGTCCACCTGCGTCTGCTTCCTGAGTGCTGGAATTAAAGAAAGGCATGGGCCACCACCGCTTGGCTTTCAGTAATTTCTTCAAGTCAAGATCTCTCTCTGTCTCTGTCTCTGTCTCTGTCTCTGTCTCTGTCTCTCTCTCTCTCTCTCTCTCTCTAGTGCTGGGTATAGAATCACACTGATTTTGTGGACTGGTTAAAGAATCACTGCTGCATTACTAATACATAGAAGTCATACTAATTGTTAATAAACATTCTAGCCAACACTACGTAGAACAGGCTGCCTGACTCTGCCGTGATCAAATGAGGGAACTATGAGAATTGGTCTCCATTTGTCTGTCTGTGTGTCTGTAATCATCTATCTATATATCACCTATGTATTTGCTTGCTTGCTTGCTTACTTATCTACTAAGTTATTTTGGAGATAGTGTCTCTCTATGTATTCCTGCCCGTCTTGGAAATCATTGTGCATACTGACCTAGGTTGGAGCTAGACCTTTTCTTGGGGTTAAAGAAATTGTAGTTTTTTGTTTGCTTGTTTGTTTCCTGACAGGGTTTCTCATGTAGCCTTGGCTTGCTTTAGAGACCAGGCTGGCCTCCAACTTACAGCGATCCTCTTGGCTTTGCCTCCCAAGTGCTGGGATTAGAGGTGTGGTAGTCTTATTTCAGGTTTTAGTTACAACTAATGTAATGAAAAATAAAGTGATCAGTTCCTTGCTGCTCTGCCTTAGGGTCTCCCTGACCCTAAGGTTTTTGTTTTTGTTTTGTTGTTGTTGTTGTTGCTGTTTTATTTTTTTACTTTTACTTCTCTCTCTCTCTCTCTCTCTCTCTCTCTCTCTCTCTCTCTGCAAATCTATATTTCATGTCTTCCCTTTTAAATGATTTCTTTATCTGTGTGTCTATTGTTGTTGTTGTTTAGTGTTTTTTGTTTCCTTTTGTTTGAGACAGGGCTTCTCTGTTGTAGACAAAGATCTGCTAGTCTCTTTTGCCTCTGCCTCCTGAGTGCTGGGGTTAATTACAACTAATGACATGAAAATTAAAATGATTAATTCATTGCTGCTCTGTCTGTCTTAGGCAAGGTCTCCCTGATCCCTAACCATATGGTTTTTGTATTTTTACTTTTGCTTTTTTTTTTCCTTTTTCTTTCTCTGTAAATCCATATTACATTTCTCCTTATTTTCTTCTTATTGTTTTTATGTGCATCGGTTTGTTGTTGCTGGTTTTTTTGGTTTGTTTTTCTGTCCTTTTTGTTTTGATTTTGCATGCAAGTATGTCTGCGTGAGGCTGTCTGATTTCTCTGGAACTGCCCTGTGGGGGCAAGCCTCATGGATGGTTGTTCCACCGCCTTTACCTAAGTTGGGGGTGGGGGGAGGGGAAGCCACGGCCTAGGGTGCTTCCAAAGCCGTGGGCTCCATCCTCTTAGTACTGCATGCACTTAATCCATGCATGCCTGTCATGTCAGCACCCAGCAGCTGGAAAGAGAAGATCATCTCTAGCACCATTGGACTGGTGCTTTAATTTGCACTAACTCTGTATTTAGTCTGAGACCAGAAGTTGGGGCTGGACAGGAACAGCATTAGCAGCAACAGCAGACACAACAAAGGAGGGACCCCAAGCGGTGAAGTGTTTTCAAAAGGAGCCTCCCTCCCTAACTGATTTGCCACTAACTGATTTGTCAGGCAGGTCACTTTCGATCTCTTTCACTTGGGCCTCCCTGTTAGAGAAGGAAGGTTTCCCCTGTTTTCACAGCTCTCTGTTTATTCTACTTTCACTTTGTATGGCCTGAGGGGTTGGCCCAGTTAGGGTTTGGGTTAGCTACTCATCAGAGTCTAAGGTTCAATCATAGTTTGTATGAGCAATCATAAAGGATGAGGGTATCAGACCCCACATGGTCATTTACACACACACACACACACACACACACACACAGACAGAGAGAGAGAGAGAGAGAGAGAGAGAGAGAGAGAGAGAGAGAGAGAGAGAGAGAGAGCTACTTTATAAAATCAAATTGAATGGACAATAAAGTAACAGGGAATTAAAAACACACGGGCTTTCAATCCCAGCACTCTGGAAGCAGATGCAGGTAGATCTCTGTTAGTTAGAGCCCAGCCTGGTTTACAAAGTCAGTCCAAGACAGCCAAGGCTACACAGAGAAAACCTGCCTCAAAAACAAAAACAAAAACAAAAACAAAAAAACCCAACCAACCAACCAAACCAGACAGGCTTGTTTATGATGGGCATGGCTGTCTTTGAACTTTCACTGTAGGCCAGTCTGGCCTGGAAACAGAGATTGGCCTGCTTTTGCCTTTCCCGTTTGGTAATTTGGTTTTGTTTTGTTTTGGTTATGTGTTCAAGAGTGGCCACTCACTGACCACTCTCAGACACCAGACTCATATGGATGGAAGTGTATGTGAACACTGGGGGGGGGGAGACAAAAACAGAAACAAAGCTGGGTGTGGTGGTGCAGGCCTTTAATCCCAGCATTCAGGAAGCAGAGCCAGGCAGATCTTTATAAGTTTGAGGTGGGCCCGGTCTACAGACTGAGTCCAAGACAGGACAGCCAAGGCTACACAGAGAAACCCTGTTTTGGGGGGGGGGGAAGACACACACACAAACATACAGATTTACAGGCCAGAACAATGCCTATTCCTTTCAAAGGAAAAAAAGCAAAAGTTGAAGGTTACCCTTTGACCTTGTGTCAGAAAGGGTGGGTGAGGCTGCTGCTTGACTGCTTATCTCTTAATTATCTTCCAGTTACACCCTACTTCTCCTTGGAGGTGGAGGTCGAGCAGCCTTCATGGCTGGCTGATGTGAAAGTCGGGCATTTTCATGTTTCACAGGAAAACTCTCATTTGTTTGCTGTTTGTTTGGATTTTCACAGATAGGGTCAATCTCTTTATGTAGCCTTTATTGTCTCTGAATTCACTATTTAGGGCAGACTAGCCACCTGAATTCACAGTCTATCTGTCTCCCTCTGACTCCCAATGGACATTCATAAGGCCCTATGGATAGCTCACCTTCTTTACACCCTGAACTCCAGACAGACATGTTATTTTACACAGGGTTTCTCTCTCTCTCTCTCTCTCTCTCTCTCTCTCTCTCTCTCTCTCTCTCCTTCCCCCTTCATGCTTCCCCCCTCCCTGCCCCCCCCTCCCGAGTGTGTGTGTGTGTGTGTGTGTGTGTGTGTGTGTGTGAAGGCTACACAAAAAAACTAGCTCTCAAAGAAGCCAAAACTAACTAAATAAGTCTGCCTGAGACACAGGAAAAGTTCCAGACCAGTCAATTCTATTTGTGTTTTCTGTTGTAATTAGCAAAAATAAAATGATCAGGTTCTCAATTCATGGCTACTCTGCCTTAGGGTCTCTCTAACCATATGTCTCTTTCTTTATCTTTTTGCCTGTTTGTAAGCCCATGTTTCATTGCTTATTCTTTATTAATGATTCAGTAAATTTTATGTGCATTTTTGGGTTGTTGCTTTATTTGTCCTGTTTTTCCCCATCCATGTCATAATTTTTATCTAAAAGCGAGCGCCACAGCGTCTGGATGATGGTGCATTTTTCTTATAAGTTATACTCCTTTCTGTGTGACAGCACCTCAGCATTTAAACCAAAGAGAGCATTAAGAGACATAAAATGGCGGCGCACGCCTTTACTCCGGGCGCTTGGGAGGCAGAGGCCGGTGGATCTCCGTGAGTTCCAGGACAGCCAGAGCTGTTGCAGAGAACCCCTGTCTCGAAAAACCACAAACATAAAAAATAAAAATAACAAAAATAAAAATGCGTCAGGGTTGAAGAGCACTGGCTGCTCTTGGGAAGGTATAGCCTTCAGTTCCCAGCAGCCACGTGGTGGCTCACAACCATTTATGAGGAGACCTGGCGCCCTCTCCTGGCCCGCAGGTGGAGATGCAGGCAGAACATTGCATACTTAATGCAGAACTCAGTGGAAATGTGTGGCCTGTTCCATGGGTAGATAGATGGGCACCTGTAGGCTGTAAACTAGGTAATGGTTGGTTAAAGTTTAGATGTCAGATTCTTTTTTTTTGTTTTTTTTCCTTTTTTCTTTTTTGGCTTTTCGAGACAGGGTCTCTCTGTGTTAGCCTTGGATGTCCTGGACTCGCTTTGTATACCAGTCTGGCTAGCCCTGAATTTTTACAGCGATCCACGTGCCTCTGCCTCCCGAGTGCTGGGATTAAAGGCGTCCACCACCATACCTTACCCGGCAGATGTGTGTGGGATTCTTTTAAGATTTTTTTATGTTTGTTTGTTTTTCTGTTGTTGTTTTTCGAGACAGGGTTTCTCTGTGTAGCCTTTGCCATCCTGGACTCACTTTGTAGACCAGGCTGGCCCTTGAACTCATAGCACCCCTTTCTTTCCTCTTCCAGAAATGGACTGCTTCCTGATTTCAGCTTAAGACAGTCACACTTCTAGGTCATGGTAGAGGGGACTAGGAAGGACTCCAACCCATTTCACATAAATAGTACCCTGAACGATAAGAACAGGCATCGGCTGCTCTGCCTTTTGATCTATCCAGTCTCTTGTGCATGTTTGGGCTTCTATGGGAACCCACACATTTCTTTCTACCATAAATTATATTCCAAAACAAATGTGAGTTTGTAGTATTGTTTTTTTTTACACTTTTAATTTAAAGGGTACTTTCTAGGTCAGGGGTGAGAGGCTCCTCACAATCCCCCCCCCCCCGCGCCCCCCGCCACCGGCTCGCCACGGCCCCGGCCCTCCGCTCCGCCCCCTGCCCCCCACCCCGTGTGAATTGGATTTAAGTCTCTGCCATCTAGAGGGATGGTAAACACAGAGAACAGAGAAGATCACTTCGGAAGATTTTTTTTCCCCCTGTGTGGCGGTGCCTCAGAATTCAAACGAAAGAGAGCATGAAGACAAAGCAAATGGGACTAGAGAGATGGATCGTTGGTGAGGAGCACTGTCAGCTCTTCCAAAGGACCTGGGCTGGATTCCCAACACCCACACGGCAGCTCACAACTGTCTGTAACGCCACTACCAAGGGATCTGACACATTCATACCGAGTGATGCACAGAAAAAAATTAAAATAAGGCCAGGCGGTGGTGGCGCATGCCAATAATCCCAGCACTTGGGAGGAAGAGGCAGTCGGATTGCTGTAAATTTTAGGACAGCCTGGTCTACAAAAGCAAGTAAGTCCAGGACAGTCAAGGCTACACAGAGAAACCCTAACGTGAAAAAGGAATCCCTTGCCCCCCACCCCCCCAAAAAAAAGAAATAGAAAAAAAAATAAAATGAAATAAAGGCAAATAAAATGAAAGGAACCGTCTCAGAGGTCTGGTGTAGCTCCTCGGTCTAATCTTTTTTTTGTTTCTTTTGGTTTGGTTTTGGTTTTGGTTCCAGAAGACAGCGTTTCTTTATGGAACCTTAGCTGTCCTGGACCCGCTGTGTAAACGAGGCTGGCCTCAAACTCACAACAACCCACCTGTCTCTGCCTCCCGAGTGCTGGGATGAAAGAAAAGCGTGTGCCACCACCGCCTGGCTACTGAAAGATTCTGAACTAGTTGTTTTCCCCCTGTCATTATGGTTAATTTAAAAGTTTATTTTCAATTTAAAATATTTATTCATTATTATGTGTACAGTGCTCCATCTGCCTGCGTGTATGCCTGCACGCCAGAGGAGGACATTAGATCAAATTATAGATGGCTGTGAGCCACCGTGTGCTCGCTGGGAACGCAACTCAGGACCTCTGGAGGGGCAGTCAGTGCTCTTAACCTCTGAGCCACCTCTCCATCCAGCTCTTAATTTTTGTTTTTCGTTTTCAGAGAGCGAGTTAAGCCTTTATGTGGTTTGTCTTTTCATGGAGCAGCGAGGGAACTGTGTAGATCAGAAGAGGCTTCCCTATAATTCTGTACATGCACATTGGGGTTAAGTTCTGAAACCAGAACTTAAAGAAGCCAGCTCGGTGTGGTCCTGTAGGCCTTGAATCCCATAGCTCTGAAGGCAGAGGCAGGTGAAACTCTGTGAGCTGGAGGCAGGCCTCATCTTGTTAGGGATTTCAATGGTTCCACGTGGGGTACGGAGACTACACTAAATAAAGGACCAGTTTACCCTTGATAGATAGCTGAATAAAGACTTAAATATGTACTTGGAAAAACCAAACACAGAAGTCCACCTGTCTCTGCTGTGATTACATGAGGAAACTATGATGCTTGGCCTCCATTTGTCTTTCTGTCTGTGTATCTTACTTATCTAAGGTTTGTGGAGATAGACTCTCTCTCTCTCTCTCTCTCTCTCTCTCTCTCTCTCTCTCTCTCTGCCCCCCTCTGGCTGTCTTTGAAACTGATGTGTAGATGACCTAAGGTTGGAACTCCCAGGACTACCTAGAAACTTTCTTGGAGATAAAGAGCTGAAAGGACCAGCATGGTGGCACACGCCATTCATCCCAGCACTTGGGAGGCAGGGGTAGGTGGATCTCTGTGAGTTTGAGACCAGCCTGGTCTAAAAACAGAGTTCCAGGACACCCAAGGCTACCCAGAGAAACCCTGTCTCAAAAAACCAATATAAATAAGTAAATAAATAAATGAAATTAAAGTAAGCAGGGCCTGGTGGTGCATGCCAGGACAATTAATTATATCTGCTTTATTTTATTTTTTTTCTTATGACTAATGCCATGAAAAATTTAAATATTCAGTGCATTGCTGCCACCAGGCCTGGCTCTTTCCTTTCTTCCTTCCTTTCCTCCTCCTCCTCCTCTTCCTTCTTCTCCTTCTAATATATATATTTTTTCGAGCCAAGGTTTCTCTGTTTTAGCCTTGGCCTTCCTGGACTCACTTTGTAGACCAGGCTGGCCTTGAACTCACAGCGATCCGTCTGCCGCTGCCTCCTGAGTGCTGGGATTAAAGGCATGCGACATCACGCCCGCCTTTACTCCCGGCGCTTGGGAGGCAGAGGCCGCTGGGTCCCCGTGAGTTCCAGGACAGCCATAGCTGTTGCACAAAGAAACCCTGTCTCGAAAAGCCACAAAAAGATATAAAAAGAAACGAAATAAAAGTAAAAAATGCCTCAGGAGGGGTTAAAAGCACTGGCTGCTCTTCCAAAAGTCCTGAGAGGCAAGCAGAACACTCCACTCTTAATCCAGAAATTAATCAGAAACAGAAAGAGAGAAAAACAAAATGAAAGGCCCAAGCTGAGAGGGAGGTCTGGTGTGGCTCCTGTGGTCTCATTTTTAAAAGAGCAAAATAGGGCTCAATGGAAATCTGGCGTGTTCCATGGGTAGATGGGGACCTGGAGGATCTAAACTAGAAATGGTTTGTTAACGTGTACATATGTGATTCTTCTAAGACTTATATACAGCCCAGCATGCATACGAACACACACACATCTTTAAAGATAAATAACAAAACAACCGATTCTGTCTTTGTAAATGCACTCATTGTAGATTTTCTTGTTTCAGCGCGTGCGCGCGCGTGTGTGTGTGTATGTGAGTGTGTGTGTGTCTGTGTGTGTGTATGTGCTGAGTGATCAGTCACAGTCTCTAGCTATGACCACTGCCTCTGACGTGCTGAGATTGGTTTTTGACCCCGTTCTTCCTTCTTTCCTTCCTACCTATCTCACTCTCAGCAGCCATTTCTTTCCTCTTCAAGAGGACTGCTTCTTGAAAACCTTAAATAAGTCACTTCTAGGTCATGCTAGAGGGGACTAGGATGGACCCCAAACCATTTCACATAAATAGTACCCTGAACGATAAGAAAAGGCATCGGCTGCTCTGTCTTTTAGTCTCGTTGCTCTCCTGTTTATGATAGAGCCTGTATGTGAACCTATACATTTCTTTCCCCTGTAAATTATATTCCAAAACAAATGACCGCTTGTAGTGGTCTTTTGTTGTTGTTGTTGTTGTTAATTGTTTGTTGGTTGCTTGGTTATTTACTTTTTTTCTTCTTCTCTTTTTTATTGAAAGGGTGGGTATACTTTCTATATCAGGAGAAAGAGCCTCCTCACACAATTCTCCCTCTTTCTCTCTCTCTCTCTCTCTCTCTCTCTCTCTCTCTCTCCCCCTTCCCCCTCTCGTGCTAGGTATAGAATCACGCTGATTTTCTGGGCTGGTTATAGAGTCACTGCTGCATTGATAATAAATAGATTCAGTACTGACTGATGACTAATAGACATTAGAAGGAAGCTGGCACTACCTAGACCAGTCTGCCTGACTCTGCTGTGATCCAACGAGGGAACTATGAGGATTGGTATCCATTTGTCTGTCTGTGTGTGTATTATCTATCTATCTATCTATCTATCCATCTATCTATCTATCTATGTTTGTATGTATGTATGTATCTAACATTTATGTATTTATGTATTAGTATACTACGGAGAATACACTAAATAAAGGACATGTTTGTCCTTTTTAAATAGTTGAGTAAAGAATTATATATTTAGCCTGGCATGGTGGCACATGCCTTTAATTCTATCTGTCTTTTTATCTATCTATCTATCTATCTATCTATCTATCTATCTATCTATCTATCATCGATAGATGATACTTACTTACTTATCTACTTACACAGTGTTTAAACTATTTTGGAGACAGAATCTCTCTATGTATTCCTGTCTGTCTTGAAAATCGCTGTGTATACTGACCTAGTTTGGAACTAGAACTTTTCTTGTGTTAAAGAAATTGTAGTTTTTTCTTGCTTGCTTGCTTGTTTGTTTCCAGACAAGGTTTCCCGTGTAGCCTTCCCTGTCCTGGACTTTCAAGTGCAAGTGATTCTCTCCCCTCTGTCTCCCAACTGCTGGGATTAAAGGCAAAGGAAAACAAAAACAAAAACTAAGCCAGGCATGGCATAGTGGTGCATGACTTTAATTGCAGCACTCAGGAGGCAGAGGCAGGCAGATCGCTGTGAGTATAAGGCCAGCCTGGTCTACAAAGGGAGCCCAGGACTGGATAGCCAACGCTACACGGAGAATCCCTGTCTCTGGGTGGATGGTGTGGGGAATGTGGTAGTGGGAGACAGAAACAAAACCAAACATAAAAACTTGGCTGTCACACCCGCCAGGTGGAGAGGGGGAGCACCGCCCACCTCCTCCATGGCAGGTGCCAGTACTGGAGTGGCAGGGCCAATATTGCCCTTGTGATGGTATCATCCAGCGAGCACCACAGCGCCTGGATGATGGTGTGTTGTTCTTATAAATTACACTCTTTTCTGTGTGACAGCGCCTCAGCATTTAAACCAAAGAGAGCATTACGCAAAATGCAATGGAGCCGGGTGGTGTTGGCGCATGCATGCCTGTTGTCTCAGAACATGGGAGGCAGAGGCAGGCATGAGCTCCAGGGCAGTCAGAGCTGTTACACAGAGAAACCCTGTCTTGAAAACCACAAAAAGAAATAAAATAAAACGAAGTAAAATTAAAAAATGCCTCAGGAGGGGTTAAAACACTGGCTGCTCTTCCAAATGTCCTAAGAGGCAAGCAGAACACTCCACACTTAATCCAGAAATCAATCTAAAACAGAAAGAGAGAAAAACAAAATGAAAGGCCCCAGCAGAGAGGGAGGTCTGGTGTGCCTCCTGTGGTCTCATTTTTAAGAGAGCAAAATAGGGCTCAATGGAAATCTGGCGTGTTCCATGGGTAGATGGGGACCTGGAGGATCTAAACTAGAAATGGTTTGTTAACGTGTACATGTGTGATTCTTCTAAGACTTATATACACCCTAGCGTGCATGCGAATACACACACATCTTTAAAGATAAATAACAAAACAACCAATTCTCTCTTTGTAACTGCACTCATTGGAGCTTTTCTTGTGTCATCGTGTGTGTGTGTGTGTGTGTGTGTGTGTGTGTGTGCGCTTGCGCACGCAAGAACGAGCATGCATGGGTGTTAATAATTAATCCTCAGCTGGTTGATCATTCACAGTCTCTAGCTATGACCACTGCCTCTGACGTGCTGAGATTGGTTTGAGACCCCTTTCTTCCTTCTTTCCTACCTACCTATCTCACTCCCAGCACCCATTTCTTTCCTCTTCTAGAAATGGACTGCTTCCTGATGTCACCTTAAGTCAGTCACTTCTAGGTCATGCTAGAGGGGACTAGGAAGGACACCAAACCATTTCACATAAATAGTACCCTGAACGATAAGAACAGGCATTGGCTGCTCTGTCTTTTGTTCTTGTTGATCTCCTGTTCATGTTTCAGCCTGTATGTGAATCCACACATTTCTTTCCCATTTAAATTATATTCCAAAACAATTTACTGCTTGTAGTGGTCTTTTTGTTGCTGTTGTTGTTGTTGTTTGTTGGTTGGTTGGTTGGTTATTTATTTTATATTTTTCTTCTTCTCTTTTTTATTGAAAGGGTGGGTATACTTTCTATATCAGGAAAGAGAGCCTCCTCAAACAATTCTCTCCCCCCCCCCCCCGCCCGCCACCTTCTCCAGGTGGGTATAGAATCACATTGATTTTCTGGGCTGGTTATAGAGACACTGCTGCATTGCTAATAAAAAGATTCAGTACTGACAGATGACAAATATACATTAGAAGTTAGCTGGCACTACCTAGTCCAGGCTGCCTGACACTGCTGTGATCAAATGAAGGAACTATGAGAATTGGTATCCATTTGTCTGTCTTTATGTCTATTATCTATCTATTTACCTATCTATCTATCTATCTATCTATCTATCTATCTATGTGTGTATGTATGTATCTAACATCTATGTATTTACGTATTAGTTTTGTATGGAGAATACACTAAACAAAGAACTAGTTTAATCTTTTAAAATAGTTGAGTAAAGAATTAAATATTTAGCCAGGCATGGTGGCACACACCTTTAATCCTATCTATCTATCTATCTATCTATTATCGATGTATTTACTTACTTACTTATCTACTTACACAGTGTTTAAATTATTTTGGAGACAGAGTCTTTCTATGTAATCCTGTCTGTCTTGAAATTCGCTGTGTATACTGACCTAGTTTGGATCTAGAACTTTTCTTGGGTTAAAGAAATTGTAGTTTTTTGTTTGCTTGCTTGCTTGCTTGCTTGCTTGTTTATTTGTTCCCAGACAAGGTTTCTCATGTAGCCTTGCCTTTCCTGGACTTGCAAGTGCAAGTGATTCTCTTGCCTCTGTCTCCCAACTGCTGGGATTAAAGGCAAAGAAAAACAAACCCAAAAACAAAGCTAGGCATGTCATGGTGGTGCAGGCCTTTAATGTCAGCACTCAGGAGGCAGAGGCAGGCATATCGCTGTGACTTTAAGGCCAGCCTGGTCTACAAAGTGAGCCGAGGACTGGATAGCCAACGCTACACAGAGAAACCCTGTCTCTGGGCGGAGGGTGTGGGGGTGGTGGTAGTGGGAGACAGAAACAAAGCAAAACAAAACACCAAAACTTAACTGTCACACCTGCCTGGTGGAGAGGGAGAGCCCTGCCCACCTCCTCCATGTCGGGTGCCAGTACTGGAGTGGCGGGGCCAA
The DNA here is from genome assembly GCF_964271855.1 of Acomys minous. Taxonomy (NCBI): domain Eukaryota; kingdom Metazoa; phylum Chordata; class Mammalia; order Rodentia; family Muridae; genus Acomys; species Acomys minous. Next base: position 958,963 of record NW_028182181.1, on the reverse strand, counting down.
TATTGCCCTTCTCATGGTATCATCCAGGGAGCATCACAGCGCCCGGATGACGGTGTGTTGTTCTCATAAATTACACTCTTTTCTGTGTGACAGCACCTCAGCATTTCAACCAAAGAGAGCATTATGCAAAATGAAATGGAGCTGCCCGGTGGTGGCACATGCATTTGTGTTGTCTCAGAACTTGGGAGGCAGAGGCAGGCATGAGCTCCAGGGCAATCAGAGCTGTTACACAGAGAAACCCTGTCTCGAAAAACCACAAAAAGAAATAAAATGAATCGAAATAAAAGTAAAAAATGCCTCAGGAGTGGTTAAAAGCACTGGCTGCTCTTCCAAACGTCAGAACTGAGGCCATGAATAAGAGGGATGGCCAGGGATATTCATATTGCACTGTTAGAGTTGAAATTCTTGGACTGGCGCAAGAAGGACCAGAGCGAAAGCATTTGCCAAGAATGTTTTCATTAATCAAGAACGAAAGTCAGAGGTTCGAAGACGATCAGATACCTTCGTAATTCCGACCATAAATTATGCCGACTGGCGATGTGGCGGCGGTATTCCCATGACCTGGCAGGCAGCTTACAGGAAACCAAAGTCTTTGGGTTCCGGAAGGAGTATGGTTGCAAAGCTGAAACTTAAAGGAATTGATGGAAGGGCACCACCAGGAGTGGAGCCTGCGTTTAATTTGACTCAACACAGGAAACCTCATCCGGCCTGGACACGGACAGGATTGACAGATTGATATCTCTTTCTCGATTCTGTGGGTGGTGGTGCATGGCCGTTCTTAGTTGGTGGAGCGATTTGTCTGGTTAATTCCGATAACGAACGAGACTCTGGCATGCTAACTAGTTACGCGACCCCCGAGCGGTCGGCGTCCCCCAACTTCTTAGAGGGACAAGTGGCATTCAGCCACCCAAGATTGAGCAATGACAGGTCTGTGATGCCCTTAGATGTCCGGGACTGCACGCAAGCTACACTGACTGGCTCAGCGTGTGCCTACCCTACGCCGGCAGGCGCGGGTAACCCGTTGAACCCCATTCCTGATGGTGATCGGGGATTGCAATTATTCCCCATGAACGAGGAATTCCCAGTAAGTGCGGGTCATAAGCTTGCGTTGATTAAGTCCCTGCCCTTTGTACACACCGCCTGTCTCTACTACTGATTGGATGATTTAGTGAGGCCCTTGGATCGGCCCCGCCAGGGTCGGCTTATGGCCCTGGCGTAGCCCTGAGAAGACGGTCGAACTTGACTACCTAGAGGAAGTAAAAGTCATAACAAGGTTTCTGTAGGTGAACCTCGGGAAGGATCATTAAGGAGAGGCACAGTTCGGCAGGCCGTGTCTGTCAGTCTGTCTGTCTTTGTCACTCCTTGCCATTAGGCAAGTGTCCCAGGTCGCATCACCTGCTGCCGTGTGTGCGGTTGGTCGGTAGGTCCTCTGGGTTTTGAAAGAAGGAGGGAAGAGGAAAGAGGATGGTGAGGAGGCGGGTTGCATTGCCATCTGTTGTGGGGCGGCAGCCCTTGCTGTTCCCGTCCCTCTTGCTCCTCTCCTGTCTCTTTGCTCTTTCTGCTTCTTCCCTGGGGTGACCGACCCTGCCTGCTCTCTTCCTGCTGCCACCCGCGGGCTGCCCCTCTTTTTCGTCCCGCTTGTCTCCACCCATGGCGGTGGTGCGAGTCAATGTCATGGTTGTGGTGGGGGGCGCTGTCACGTCTCATCTCGGCCGCCTATGCCTCGACTCTGGCTTTACTGCGCCCGGAGCGTGTCAAGTGTGATTGGCGATGGCCGCGATGGGTCCAGGATCTGTCCCCTCCCGGACTCTCTGACCTGGCGTGTCCTCCCCGATCGTTTCCGGGTACCTGGCTGTCGCGTTCAGGCACGCAGGTTTAAAGACCCCTGGGGAGGTCACCTCTCTGCCCCCGAGATGGGGGGGTCTGCGGGGCCTTTAGGGAGTGGCCTGTGGGTGTGAGGTCCTTCTCTCCCTCCTGTGGCTCTCTCAGACTCTTACCCTCTTTCCCCCTTCTGTGGGATTATTACTGAACGCCTCTAAGTTAGAATCCCGCCCAGGCAGAACGATACCGCATCGCTGAAGGAGCCTCGGTTGGCCCCAGATAGCCAGGTCCCCTTCCGTCCCAGCCGGCGGTCCATCATCGTCACCTTTGCGCGTGTGCCCTCTCAAGGGGTTGTCGCTGCCGGCCGGCCGGTGGGCTTCCCCGCCTTGTGTCGGTACCGGGGTCTGGTGTGGAGAGCCATTGGTCCCGGGAAACGGGGCACAGCCAGAAAGGGGGCCACCCTCTTGCCCGTCACGTCAGCGCAAGTTCCTGTGGAACCTGGCGCTAAACCAATCATAGACGACCTGCTTCTGGGTTGGGGTTTCTATGTTGCAGAGCAGCTTCCTCGCTGTTATCTATTGAAAGTCATCTCTCGACACAATGGTTTGTCTTGTCAGCCCGTCTGCCGCTCTCTCACTCTCCCTGTCTCCGGAACGACGGGTTCCCGTTTTTCCCATTGGCATCTCCAGGAGAAAGCGCCCCCTGCCTGCTTCGCCGCAGTCGCCTTTTCCCGCCCGCCCCCGCTCCGACCCTGGCCAAACTGGGGTGTGAGGCAAAGGCGGTGACAGCGGTGTGACCACTGGGGGGGCGGGGTAGACTTTATCCGTTTTGCCTCGCTTGCGCCCCGACCCACCTGGAGGTTGGGGATCACCCCGCCCTTCTCCCCAGAGACCGGATAGACCAGTAGTCCCACGCGGGGAGTCGCCCGCTCTCATTTGGGACACCTTAGGTCAACCAGATGTCCCTTCTGGACTCTTTTTTTTAAAAATAATATTATATATATATATATATATATATATATATATATATATATATATATATCTGTATACACAACTGATGCGAGTCCTATAACCATGGAGGTCGACCAGTTGTCCCTTTCAAGGGATGCGTGTCCTAACCTAAAACTATGGAAGTCGACCAGTTTTCCCTTCTGCCTAACCACGGAAGTTTGATGAAGTTTGGTTTGTTTGTTTGTTTTCCCATGCCACTGTGGGGAGGGGGACGGGCGGGCCATTTATTTATTTATTTATTTATTTACTTACTTACTTGTTTATTTATTTACTTGTTTATTTGTGTGTTTTTTATTCATTCATTTGCCTAACTTTCTATCCATTTATTTATTTATCTGTCTATTTGTTTATCTATTTATCAAGCTATCTATTTGTTTATCTATCTATCTATCTGTCTATCTATCTATCTATCTATCCTATGCTTGTCTATCTGCAGATATATATACGGGCAGGCCAGAAGAGTGTACCAGATATCTTTCTCCTCCTCCTCCTCCACCTCCTCCTCCTCCTCCTCCTGGAGCCATTTATTAATAAATATTTGATTAATTACTCAGTCTGTCAAGATCGACCTTTCTTTCTTTCTTTCTTTCTTTCTTTCTATTTATCTGTCTATCTATCTATCTGCACCTGGTTGACAGAAGAGGGCACCAAAATCTTTATCTACCTCCTCCAGGAGCTATTTTATTTATTTACTTATTCATTCATTCATTCACTCATTCATTCATTTCTCTATGTTTATCTGCAGGCCAGAAGAAGACACCAGATCACCTTGAAGAGAGGTCCAGTGTTTGCTCCAGAAATAGCAGACTACCATAGTATTCTGTTTTGTTCCAGGTTTGATCGCAGATGTGCGCTCCCCCCCCTTTCTGTGTGTGTGTGTGTAGTCGGGGAGGTGATGTCATTTGCTGGAGGTGGGGAAGAGAAACAGTGAGGAGACATTGGGGAGCATTGTGTTACCTAAAACATTGTGTGTTAGATGCAGGTCTCTCCCCGTCTCCCAACTCTCTCTCTCTCTCTCTCTCTCTCTCTCTCTCTCTCTCTCTCTCTCTCTCTCTCTCTCTCTCTCTCCCCTTCCTGTCTGCATTTGTGGAATGGACACTTGCTTTATGGGTCCCAACTTGACAGCTGTTTTCTCTGCTTGCTTTCTTACCTCCATGTAGGAGGGAGAGGCCAGAAGGAAGATTCTTCTTGGAGAAAATAGCCAGCCCATCTGGACCGACATATGAAACTTCATCCTCACAGCATAAGAAGACAACCCTCCCCTCCTGACCCATAGCTGGTACTCTCCCTACCTCCCAGCCCTCTTTCACTAACCCTGACTCAATAAAATAATGTGAATAAATGGATAAAGAATTAGTTTCCAGGTATTTATTTGTTTCTCAGCTTGTCTGGCTGTGCGTGCATCTGTGGACTACTGGTACTCACGAGGCGTGTGTCAGAACACCCGGTACTCTTAACTGCTGAGACATGATTCTCCTGGTGCATGAGTTCAGTTTGCTTTCAGAGGGAATGTTTTAGAACTCGCCCCCCCCAAGAAAAGGAAAAAAACAACAACAACAACAACAATAACAACAACAACAAACCCTCACTCGCTCCAGTTGAAGATATGGTCTCTAATGTTTACTTAGAAAGAACCACCTCTGACTCCTCTAGTCTTCCTCTTGCAATGTAATCCCACAATGTGAGGATAAAAATCAAAGGAAGGCTTTGCTTGACTCACTGTTTCTTTCATAAGTAAAGAGGAACACCCACCCCACCCCTCAAACACACACACACACCTCTTTGCAGACTGGTTAGTGTCCACTTCTTCCTGAAGAAAAGTGATTTTTCCACCCTTTTAGGAGGGGTGGGGGGTGGGAGGGTTCAAGACAGAGGTTTCCTCTGTGTGACAGCTCCTGGAAGTCACTCTGTAGACCAGGCTCATGGAGATCTACCTGCCTCTGCCTCCAGACTGAGTGCTGGCTAGACTTTCCACTGTCTTAAGGCACAAGATGTGTGGAGAGAGCTGCCCCATTTATAGCTCTCATTTTGATTATGAGGGGGGGGTGGGGTGGATCTTTACCAGTGGAGACCAAGATAGGTTAAGTCCTCCTGGTGTTGAGAGAGACCTGTTCCTGTTCCTGTTCCTGTTGGGTCACATACCTATATTTTTGTTTCAGGCACACCAGCCACATCATCATTTCAGGGCTAGGGTTTGGTTTTTGTATTTTATTTTATTTCATGAATGAGAAACTCTTTGGCTCGGCTGCGCACAACTGCCAGGCATGCCGAGGGCCATCTTGTTCAAGGAGCTCATTAGCCATGTGGGCTTTCTTGGAGGTGATCCTGTACTGTGATGCACCTCCAAAATTGCTTCCGACTTCTGAGAACAAGGCAGGCATGAAAGTGTCAGATAACCTTAGACCTGGAGTTAAAGACAGACAGGTGGGAGCTGCCATGTGGGAGCTGGGAATTGAGCAGACAGTGCTCTTAACCACTGAGCCGTCTCTCTCCAGCCCCCGCCCATCTTTGTTTTTCTTTTTCTTTTCTCAGTTTCTTTTAACCAAGCACACTCCCGATGGATGAAAGTGTACAGTTGGCTTAGACACTCGCTAACTGAGGGTTTCAAGACTGACTGAGTGTTTGTTTGATTAGGTTTGTGGAGGGGCAGGGCTCTCAATTTAATCGATTTTTAATTTCCTACCATGCCTTCCAATCATAGTTTCCTATCCCCAAACTCATCATGGTCTATATACAACCGAGTGAGACTTCATTGTCCTCCTATGGCCCAGATGCATGGCAGGCCCTGCTACTTGGTTTCCTTTGGTATAGTTTGACACAGACAGACAGACAGACAGACAGACAGACAGGCAGGCAGGCAGGCTGGCTGGCTGACCGGCTGGCCTCGAACTTGCAGTGATCTGTCTGCCTCTACCTCCGGGGTGCTGGGAATTCAAGGAAGGCAGGTAGGCAGGTCGTGCTTTTTGAAAAGTTTGAAAATCAGGCACCACACATAAGAGCCATTTGGCTATTCTTTGAAAACGGACACTTTTCTTAGGAACACAAAGTTTAACCCAAAGTACATAGAAGGAATGGTATAACAACTTAGAATTGCTTACGTACAGAGAAAATACTTTCCTTTTCCTGGATTTTGGTTCCATTTCTTCCCATTTATTTATTTATTTATTTATTTATTTATTTATTTATTTATTTTATTTTTGGAATTTTTTTGAGACAGGGTCTCTCTGTGTAGCCTTGGCTGTCCTGGATTCGCTTTGTAGACCAGGCTGGCCTCGAACTCACAGTGATCCGCCTGCCTCTGCCTCCCGAATGCTAGGATTAAAGGTGTGTGCTAACACGCCCGGCCAGCTATTTCTTTTAGTCAAGATCTCTCTCTCTCTCTCCTCCCACCCTCTCGTGCTGTGTATACAATCACATTGATTTTCTGGGCTGGTTATAGAGTCACTGCTGCATTTCTAATAAATTGATTCAGTACTGACTGATGACTAATAAACATTAGAAGGTAGCTGGCACTACCTAGACCAGGCTGCCTTACTCTGTGGTGATCAAATGAGGGAACTATGAGGATTGGTATCCATTTGTCTGTCTGTGTGTGTATTATCTTTCTATCTCTGTATCTCTCTCTCTATCTATCTATGTATCTATGGGTGTATGTGTGTATGTATCTAACATCTATGTATTTATGTATTAGTATAGTACGGAGAATACACTAAATAAAGAACTCGTTTAATCTTTTAAAATAGTTGCGTAAAGAATTAAATATTTAGCCAGGCATGGTGGCACACACCTTTAATTCTATCTATCTATCTATCTATCTATCTATCTATCTATCTATCATCGATGTATTTACTTACTTACTTATCTACTTACACAGTGTTTACATTATTTTGGAGACAGAGTTTCTCTCTATATTCCTGTCTGTCTTGAAAATTGCTGTATATACTGACTTAGTTTCGAACTAGAACTTTTCTTGGGTTAAAGAAATTGTAGTTTTTTGTTTGCTTGCTTGCTTGCTTGCTTGCTTGTTTGTTTCCAGACAAGGTTTCTCATGTAGCCTTGCCTGTCCTGGACAAGCAAGTACAGGTGATTCTCTTGCCTCTATCTCCCAAGTGCTGGGATTAAAGCAAAGGAAAACAAAACCAAAAACAAAGCCAGGCATGGCATGGTGGTGCAGGCCTTTAATCCCAGCACTCTGGAGGCAGAGGCAGGCAGATCGCTGTGTGTTTAAGGCCAGCCTGGTCTACAAAGGGAGCCCTGGGCTGGATAGCCAATGCTACACAGAGAAACCCTGTCTCTAGGCAGAGGGGGTGGGGGTGGTGGTAGTGGGAGACAGAAACAAAACAAAACAAAACCCCAAAACTTGGTTGTTACACCTGCCCAGTGGAGAGGGAGAGCACCGCCCACCTCCTCCATGGCCGGTGCCAGTACTGGAGGGATTGGGTCAATATTGCCCTTGTGATGGTATCATCCAGCGAGCACCACTGGGCCCGGATGATGGTGTGTTGTTCTCATAAATTACACTCTTTTCTGTGTGACAGCGCCTCAGCATTTAAACCAAAGAGAGCATTATGCAAAATGAAATGGTATTCCCATGACCTGCTGGGCAGCTTCCCGGAAACCAAAGTCTTTGGATTCCGGGGGGGGGGGGGGGAGTATGGTTGCAAAGCTGAGACTTAAAGGAATTGACAGAAGGGCACCAACAGTAGTGGAGCCTGCGGTTTAATTTGACTCAACACGGGAAACCTTACCCTGCCTGGATATGGACAGGATTGACAGATTGATAGCTCTTTCTTGATTCCCTGGGTTGTGGTGCTTGGCCGTTCTTAGTTGGTGGAGCGATTTGTCTGGTTAATTCTTATAACAAACGAGACTCTGGCATGCTAAGTAGTTACGCGTCCCCCGAGCGGTCGGCGTCCCGTCCCCCAACTTCTTAGAGGACAAGTGGCGTTCAGCCACTGGAGATTGAGCAATGACAGGTCTGTGATGCCCTTAGATGTCCGGGGCTGCAGGCGCGCTACACTGGCTCAGCGTGTGCCTACCCTAAGCTGTCAGGCAAGGGTAACCGTTTAACCCCATTGGTGATGGGGATCCAGTATTGCAATTATTCCCCAGGAACGAGGAATTCCCAGTAAGATCAGGTCATAAGCTTGCGTTGATTAAGTCGCTGCCCTTTGTACACACTGCCCGTCGCTACTACCGATTGGATGGTTTAGTGAGGCCCTCGGATCAGCCCTGCTGGAGTCGGCTGATGGCCATGCTGGAGCGCTGAGAAGATGGTCAAACTTGACTATCTAGAGGAAGTAAAAGGCGTAACAAGGTTTCCATAGCTGAACCTGCAGAAGGATCATTAAGGAGAGGCGCCGGTAGGCTGGCCACGTCCGTCCGTCCTTCCGTCCGTCCGTCCGTCTGTCCGTCCGTCTTTGTTCCTCCCAACCGGGAGGCGCATGTCCCGGGTCGCATCGCCTGCTGCCCCATGCAGTCGGTCTCGGTCATTCGGTCCTCTGGGTTGAAAGAAGGAGGGAAGAGGAAAGAGGTAGAGGATGGTGAGGAGGCGGGGCGCATTGCCATCTGTTGTGGGTTGGGCAGCTCTTGCCATTCTCATCCCTCTCTCGCAATCCTCTCCCTTCTCTTCACTCCTTCCGCTTCTTCCCCGGGGTGGCCCACCCCCCACGCTAGGTGAATGCCGCGTCCCGCGGGCCGCCCCTCTTTCCCGTCCGGCTCGTCTCCTCCCTTAGCGGTGGTGCGAGTCTATGTCGTGGTTGTGGTGGGGTGCGCTGTCGCGCCTCATCTCGGCCGCCTATGCCATGGCTACGACTTTACCAAGCCCGAAGCGTGTTGCCTGCGGTCGGCGATGGCCTCAGTGTGTCCGGCATCCATCCCCTCCCGGCTTTTCTGACCTCGCGTGTCCTCCCCGAACCTTTCCGGGTACCTGACTGTCGCGTTCCGGCGCGCAGGTTTAAAGACCCCTGGGGAGTTCGCCTCTCAGCCCCCAGGGTCAGGGGGGGCGGTGGGCCCGTAGGGAGTCAGCCTGGAGGTGTGTGAGTTCCCTCTCTCCCTCCCGCGGCTCTCTCAGACTCTCCCCCACTTTCCTCCTTCCAGGGCCGCTCCCGAGGCCGTGGTTGAGGGTTGGGGTGGGACCCTCCCCTTTGGGCATCTGTGGGGCACGCGCAGCTGTGTCCAGCTTGCCGTCCCGGCTTCCCATGTCTTGGGCGTCTCGGCTGTGTTCGCTGGGCGGGTCCCGTGTCACTGTGTGTGTGTGTGGTTCTTTTCCCGTTCGGTCCAACCGACCCATCCCCCGGAGTTCGTGTTCCATCTGTTTTGCTCTTGCTGGCCAGCCCAAGGCGAGCCCTCTCTCCCAGTGTGGGGGGCCGGGCACTGTGCCAACACCAGCACGTGTGATGTGAGCGAGGGACTCCCGTCTCTCCCACACGCCCGACGAAAAACTCTTAGGACTCTTAGCAGTGTATCACTCGGCTCATGCGTTGATGAAGAACGCAGCTAGCTGCGAGAATTAATGTGAATCGCAGGACACATTGATCATCGACACATCGAACTCTCTTGTGTCCCCGGGTTCCTCCCGGGGCTATGCCTGTCTGAGCGTCCCTTGAAGATCAATCGCCACACCCCTTCGATGTCCATCTCCGAGGGGTGGGTTCACGGGGATGGTGGTTTGTTCGCAGGGTTCTTGACTCCAGGCCCTCCATCCCCCGAAGTTCAGACATGTGGGGTGGTTGTCGGCGGGCCGCTGTCGCCGCCTCCCGGCCTCCGTGCAGAGGAGAGCTTGAAGAAAGGCCGCAACGCTTTGAGAGGCGCAGTGGTGGGCAAGGAAGGCGGGTCGGTGACGGTCTTACCGTGTCCCCAGGGTCTGTGTTGATGGCCGTGTGGTGGCGCGAGCGGTCATGCTTAGGCGGTGACGGAGGGGTCTCGGTCCAGGTTCTGCCTCTCTAGGCGGGGTCGTCGTACCCTTGAAGTCATCAGGGTCTGGATCTCGGCCCTCCTCGTTCTCCTTCATCTTCTGCCTCCATGTCTGCCCATCATCTCACGGGGCCACGCCGTTCCCCAGGTCCGGGTTCCCGACCCGCGCACCCCTTCCCCATCTGGGAGCGTCGTCGCGCCGCCCGAGCCCGCAAGGTTGGCCGACCCCGTGCCCTGGCTGCTCCTTCGGTCTCTGCGCCCTGGACCGGCCCCGCTGCCTTCTCCGTCTTTCCTCTGCCCAGGGGTTGGCTTGCTCTGGCGACGGTCCCTTGGGATGCCACGGTCCATCCGTTCGCCAATGTGAGCCCTCCCCGGGGGGTGGGGTCAGGGAGAGGCAGCGAGTGTCGGCCCCGTCGCCGCGCCATGTTGCGTGCCCTGGGACCCAGGGCACTCGCCAAAGCGAGGTCGCCGGCTCGTGTTCCCGCTTCGCTGCTGCCTCCACCTCCGCGCTCCTCCCGGTCGATCTTCTCGCTCTTTCTCTCGCGAACCCGTCAGACGTGTGTCATGGACGGCGGGCAGGGTGGTGGAGAAGAAAGGGGCCTCGGTCCCTTTCCCGTGGCTGCCGCCCCTCTCCCGCCACACCGAGTCCCCTCCTGGCGCTTGGGAGGCAGAGGCCGGTGGATCTCCATGAGTTCCAGGACAGCCAGAGATGTTGCACAGAGAAACCATGTCTCGAAAAACCACAAACATAAAAAATAAAAATAACAAAAATAAAAATGTGTCAGGGTTGAAGAGCACTGGCTGCTCTTGGGAGGGTAGAGCCTTCAGTTCCCAGCAGCCACGTGGTGGCTCACAACCATTTATGAGGAGACCTGGTGCCCTCTCCTGGCCCGCAGGTGGAGATGCAGGCAGAACACTGCACACCTAATGCAGAACTCAAAGAGAACAGAAAGAGAGAAATACAAAATGAAACAACCCAGCTGAGGGGGAGGTCTGGTGTTGCTACTGTGGTCTCATTTTTACGACAGCAAGATAGGACTCAGTGGAAATTTGGTGTGTTCCTTGGGTAGATGTGCACCTGTAGGATGTAAACTAGGTAATGATTGGTTAAAGTTTAGATGTCAGATTCTTTTTTTTTTTCTTTTTTGGCTTTTCGAGACAATTTTACAGCGATCCACATGTCTTTGCCTCCCAAGTGGTGGGATTAAACGCGTGCACCACCATACCATACACGGCAGATGTGTCTGGGATTCTTTTAAGATTTTTTTATGTTTGTCCGTTTGTATTTTTTTGTTTTTCGATACATGGTTTCTCTGTGTAGCATTGGCCATCCTGGACTCACTTTGTAGACCAGGCTGGACCTTGAACTCATAGCAACCTTTTCTTTCCTCTTCCAGAAATGGACTGCTTCCTGATTTCAGCTTAAGACAGTCAAACTTCTAGGTCATTGTAGAGGGGACTAGGAAGGACTCCAACCCATTTCACATAAATAGTACCCTGAACGAAAAGAACAGGCATCGGCTGCTCTGCCTTTGGTCTCTCCAGTCTCTTGTTTATGTTTGGGCTTGTATGCGAACCCACACATTTCTTTCTGCCATAAATTATATTCCAAAACAAATGTGTGTTAGTAGTAATGTTGGTTTTTTTTTACACTTTTAATTTAAAGAGTACTTTCAAGGTCTGGGATGAGAGGCTCCTCACAATCCCCCTCCCGCCCCCGGCGCACCTGCATTGGCCCTCCTCCGCCACGGTCCCCTGGCCTACCGTGCCCCCGACCCTCTGCTCTGCCACACAGCCCCCCACCACGTGTGAATTGGATTTAAGTCCCTGCCATCTAGAGGGATGGTAAACACAGAGAAGAGAGAAGATCACTTCAGAAATGTTTTCCCCCCTGTGTGGCAGTGCCTCAGAATTCAAAGAAAGAGAGCATGAAGACAAAACAAATGGGACTAGAGAGATGGATCAGTGGTGAGGAGCACTGTCAGCTCTTCCAAAGGACCTGGGTTGGATTCCCAACACCCACAGGGCAGCTCACAACTGTCTGTAACACCACTAGAAGGGATCTGACACATTCATACCGAATGATGCACAGAAAAAAATTAAAATAAGGCCGGGCGGTGGTGGCGCATGACAATAATCCCAGCACTCGGGAGACAGAGGCAGTCGGATTGCCGTGAATTTTAGGGCAGCCTGGTCTAAAAAAGCAAGTAACTCCAGGACAGTAGAGGCTACACAAAGAAACGCTAACGTGAAAAACGAATCCCTTGCCCCCCCCCAAAAAAAAAGAAATAAAAAAAAAATGATGAAATGAAATAAAGGTAAATAAAATGAAAGGAACCGTCTCAGAGGTATGGTGTAGCTCCTCGGACTAAAGTTTTTTCTTTTTTTTGGTTTGGTTTTGGTTTTGATTCCTGAGGACTGCGTTTCTTTATGGAACCTTGGCTGTCCTGGACCCGCTATGTAGACAAGGCTGGCCTCAAACTCACAACAATCCACCTGTCTCTGCCTCCAAAGTGCTGGGATTAAAGAAAGGCATGTGCCACCACCTCCTGGCTACTGAAAGATTCTGAACTAGTTTTTCCCCCCTGTCATTATGGTTAATTTAAAAGTTTATTTTCAATTTAAAATATTTATTCATTATTATGTGTACAGTGCTTTATCTGCCTGCGTTTATGCCTGCACGCCAGAGGAGGACGTTAGATCAAATTATAAATGGCCGTGAGCCGCCTTGTGCTCGCTGGGAACGCAACTCAGGACCTCTGGAGGGGCAGTCAGTGCTCTTAACCTCTGAGCCACCTCTCCATCCAGCTCTTAATTTTTTTTTTGTTTTCAGAGAGCGAGTTAAGCCTTTATGTGGTTTGTCTTTTCATGGAACAAGGGAACTGTGTAGATCAGAAGAGGCTTCCCTATAATTCTGTACATGCACATTGGGGTTAAGTTCTGAAACCAGAACATAAAGAAGCCAGCTCTGTGTGGTCCTATAGGCCTTGAATCCCATAGCTCTGAAGGCAGAGGCAGGTGAAACTCTGTGAGCTGGAGGCAGGCCTCATCTAGTTAGGGATTTCAATGGTTCCACGAGGGGTACGGAGACTACACTAAATAAAGGAAAAGTTTATCCTTGATAGATAGCTGAATAAAGACTTAAATATGTACTTGGAAAAACCAAACACAGAAGTCCACCTGTCTCTGCTGTGATTACATGAGGAAACTATGATGCTTGGCCTCCATTTGTCTTTCTGTCTGTGTATCTTACTTATCTAAGGTTTGTGGAGATAGACTCTCTCTCTCTCTCTCTCTCTCTCTCTCTCTCTCTGCCCCCCTCTGGCTGTCTTTGAAACTGATGTGTAGATGACCTAAGGTTGGAACTCCCAGGACTACCTAGAAACTTTCTTGGAGATAAAGAGCTGAAAGGACCAGCATGGTGGCACACGCCATTCATCCCAGCACTTGGGAGGCAGGGGTAGGTGGATCTCTGTGAGTTTGAGACCAGCCTGGTCTAAAAACAGAGTTCCAGGACACCCAAGGCTACCCAGAGAAACCCTGTCTCAAAAAACCAATATAAATAAGTAAATAAATAAATGAAATTAAAGGAAGCAGGGCCTGGTGGTGCATGCCAGGACAATTAATTATATCTGCTTTATTTTATTTTTTTCTTATGACTAATGCCATGAAAAATTTAAATATTCAGTGCGTTGCTGCCACCAGGCCTGGCTCTTTCCTTCCTTCCTTCCTTTCCTCCTCCTCCTCCTCTTCCTTCTCCTCCTTCTAATATGTACATTTTTTTTTCGAGCCAAGGTTTCTCTGTGTTAGCCTTGGCCATCCTGGACTCACTTTGTAGACTAGGCTGGCCTTGAACTCACAGTGATCCGCCTGCCTCTGCCTCCCAAGTGCTGGGATTAAAGGCATGCGACATCAGGCCCAGTTTCCTTCTAAAATTTTTATTAATTAATAAACAATTTTTTTAAAAGACGGGGAGTTAAACAGTTTGGTTGATTTTCTTTTCACACAGCGAGGGTACTGTGTAGATTAGGAGAACTTCCTCAGAATTCCACACATGCAAATTGGGTTTAAGTTTTGGTCCTCCAGAGTAAACGACCTTGAAAAGTATGTCCCAGGACTGCTTCCATATTGGTGAGGTAAGCCACCGTGATATCTGCCCTCCAGAAGGTGGCTTCATTTTGGTGAACACCGTCAGAGAATTTGACTTTAAACTAAACATATAATAAAGTGACAGCATTATGGGTTCAAGATTAGCCACACACTGAACACTAGAAACCCAGACTTAGATCAATGGAAGGTAAAGAAATGAAAGGAGGCTGAGTGTGGTCTTGCTTGTGTGGGCACACACACCCACCTTTATTTGTTTGGCTGAGCATCAGTTGCACACGCCTTTAATCCCAGCACTCGGGAGGCAAAGGCAGGCGGATCGCTGTGAGCTCCAGGCCAGCCTGGTCTACAAAGCGAGTCCTGGACAGCCAAGGCTACACAGAGAAACCCTGTCTCAAAAAACCAAAAAAAAAAAAAAAAAAAAAACAACCCAAAAACACCCAAAAAATGAAATCAAATTGGCCCTGGTAGTTCATTGCTTTAATCCATGCACTGTGAAGGCAGATCTCTGACTTCTAAGTCAGACCAGGGTACACATAAGCATACAGGTGAGTGATCTCACATCAGTTCACCACAGAAGAATCTTGAAGAATCAGACAAATCATAAGGTAGTGAGTGGTTGCATCAATGTATAGTCGGGAATTTTTTCCTTTCCTTTCCTCTTTCTTTTTTCTTTTTCTTTTTGCGATTCACTGAGTTGTAAGAGATTTGAGTGTTCATGGAACACAGAGGCAGGACAATGAGGGCCTGTCTAATGAGCTGCGTTCTCCCCCCTCCCCACCCACTCAACACTGCCCCCCCATGCCCACAACCCATGTATTTTTGTGCACACAGTCTGAGATATTTAATTTTTTTCACCCTTCCTTCCCTCATTCCTTCCTTCCTTCCTTCCTTCCTTCCTTCCTTCCTTCTTTCCCTTTTTCTTTTTTTCCTTCTTTCTTTCTTCTGGGCATGTGTGGCCCCTGTTTTGTCACACATGAACAATGTTTGTAATTTTATTTATTTATTTATTTATTTTTATTTTTTTATTTAATGTCTCTTCGGTTGTTTCTTTTTTCTTTTTTCTCTTTTTTCTTTTTTGGTTTTGGTTTTTGGAGACAGGGTTTCTCTGTGTAGCCTTGGCTGTCCTGGAATCACTTTGTAGAACAGCCTGGCCTTGAGTTCACAGCAGTCCACCTGCCTCTGCTTCCTGAGTGCTGGAATTAAAGAAAGGCATGAGCCACTGCATTACTAATAAATAGAAGTCGTACTAATTGTTAATAAACATTCTAGCCAACACTACGTAGAACAGGCTGCCTGACTCTGCCGTGATTAAATGAGGGAACTATGAGGATTGGTCTCCATTTGTCTGTCTGTGTGTCTGTAATCATGTATCTATATATCACCTATGTATTTGCTTGCTTGCTTGCTTGCTTACTTACTTATCTCCTAAGTTATTTTGGAGACAGTGTCTCTCTATGTATTCCTGTCTGTCTCGGAAATCGTTGTGCATACTAGGTTGGAGCTAGACCTTTTCTTGGGGTTAAAGAAATTGTAGTTGTTTGTTAGCTTGTTTGTTTCCTGACAGGGTTTCTCATGTAGCCTTGGCTGTCCTGGACTTGCTTTGGAGACCAGGCTGCCCTCCAACTCACAGCGATCCTCTTAGTTTTGCCTCCCAAGTGCTGGCATTAGAGGTGTGGTAGTCTTATTTCAGGTTTTAATTACAACTAATGTAATGAAAAATAAAGTGATCAGTTCCTTGCTGCTCTGCCTTAGGGTCTCCCTGAACCTAAGGTTTTGGCTTTTGTTGTTGTTGTTGCTACTGTTCTGTTTTTTTACTTTTACCTCTCTCTCTCTCTCTCTCTCTCTCTCTCTCTCTCTCTCTCTCTCTCTCTCTTTCTCTGTAAATCCATATTTCATGTCTTCCCTTTAAATGATTTCTTTATCTGTGTGTCTATTGTTGTTGTTGTTTAGTGTTTTTTGTTTCCTTCTGTTTGAGACAGGGCTTCTCTGTTGTAGACAAAGATCTGCTTGCCTCTTTTGCCTCTGCCTACTGAGTGCTGGGGTTAATTACAACTAATAACATGAAAATTAAAATGATCAATTCATTGCTGCTCTGCCTGTCTTAGGGAAGGTCTCCCTGATACCTAATCATATGGTTTTTGTATTTTTACTTTGGCTTTTTTTTCCTTTTTCTTTCTCTGTAAATCCATATTTCATTTCTCCTTATTTTCTTTATTGTTTTTATGTGCATCGGTTTGTTGTTGTTGTTGTTGTTTTGGTTTGTTTTTCTGTCCTTTCTATTTCAATTTTGAATGCAAGTATGTCTGCGTGAGGCTGTCTGATTTCTCTGGAACTGCCCTGTGGGGGCAAGCCTCATGGATGGTTGTTCCACCGCCTTTACCTAAGTTGGGGTGCAGAGTGGAAGGGGAAGGGGAAGCTATGGCCAAGGGTGCTTACAAAGCCATGGGCTCCATCCTCTTAGTACTACATGCACTTAATCCATGCATGCCTGTCATGTCAGCACCCAGCAGCTGGAAAGAGAATATCATCTCTAGCACCATTGGACTGGTGCTTTAATTTGCTCTAACTCTGTATTTAGTCTGAGACCAGAAGTTGGGGCTGGACAGG